>NC_054702.1:1879196-2179196 GCF_016097555.1 Gigantopelta aegis
GTTAGTGGATGTGAAGGTAGGTGGTTAGTGGATGTGAAGGTAAGTAGGTTACTGTATGTGAAGGTAGGTAGGTTAGTGGATGTGAAGGTAAGTAGGTTAACGTATGTGAAGGTAGGTGGGTTAGTGGATGTGAACGTAAGTAGGTTACTGTATGTGAAGGTAAGTAGGTTAGTGGATGTGAAGGTAGGTGGTTAGTGGATGTGAAGGTAAGTAGGTTACTGTATGTGAAGGTCGGTGGTTAGTGGATGTGAAGGTAGGTGGTTAGTGGATGTGAAGTCGGTGGGTTAGTGGATTTGAAGGTAGGTGGGTTAGTGGATGTGAAGGTAGGTGGGTTAGTGGATGTGAAGGTAGGTGGGTTAGTGGATATGAAGGTAGGTGGGTTAGTGGATGTGAAGGTAGGTGGGTTAGTGGATTTGAAGGTAAGTGGGTTAGTGGATGTGAAGGTAGGTGGGTTAGTGGATGTGAAGGAAAGTAGGTTACTGTATGTGAAGGTCGGTGGTTAGTGGATGTGAAGGTAGGTGGTTAGTGGATGTGAAGTCGGTGGGTTAGTGGATTTGAAGGTAAGTAGGTTAGTTAATGTGAAGGTCGGTAGGTTAGTGGATATAAAGGTAGGTAGGTTAGTGGATTTGAAGGTAAGTAGGTTAGTTGATGTAAAGGTAGGTGGGTTAGTGGATGTGAAGGTAGGTGGGTTAGTGGATGTGAAGGTAGGTGGGTTAGTGGATGTGAAGGTAGGTAGATTAGTGGATGTGTTGGTGGGTAGGTTAGTGGATGTGTTGGTGGGTAGGTTAGTGGATGTGAAGGTGGGTAGGTTAGTGGATGTGTTGGTGGGTAGGTTAGTGGATGTGAAGATAGGTAGGTTAGTGGATGTGTTGGTGGGTAGGTTAGTGGATGTGTTGGTGGGTAGGTTAGTGGATGTGTTGGTGGGTAGGTTAGTGGATGTGTTGGTGGGTAGGTTAGTGGATGTGAAGGTGGGTAGGTTAGTGGATGTGTTGGTGGGTAGGTTAGTGGATGTGAAGATAGGTAGGTTAGTGGATGTGTTGGTGGGTAGGTTAGTGGATGTGTTGGTGGGTAGGTTAGTGGATGTGTTGGTGGGTAGGTTAGTGGATGTGAAGGTGGGTAGGTTAGTGGATGTGTTGGTGGGTAGGTTAGTGGATGTGAAGATAGGTAGGTTAGTGGATGTGTTGATGGTTAGGTTAGTGGATGTGAAGGTAGGTAGATTAGTGGATGTGTTGGTGGGTAGGTTAGTGGATGTGAAGGTAGGTAGATTAGTGGATGTGTTGATGGTTAGGTTAGTGGATGTGAAGGTAGGTAGGTTAGTGTATGTGAAGGTAAGTAGGTTAGTGGATGTGAAGGTAAGTAGGTTAGTGGATGTGAAGGTAAGTAGGTTAGTGGATGTGAAGGTAGGTGGGTTAGCTGATGTGAAGGCAGGTAGGTTAGTGGATTTGAAGGTAAGTGGGTTAGTGGATGTGAAGGTAGGTGGGTTAGTGGATGTGAAGGTAGGTAGGTTAGTGGATGTGAAGGTAAGTCGGTTAGTGGATGTGGAGGTAGGTAGATTAGTGGATGTGTTGGTGGGTAGGTTAGTGGATGTGAAGGTGAGGTAGGTAAGTAGGTAGGTACATTGCTTGGATATGACACATTTATTCCTTTGATGGGCGACCACTCACGCGCACTGAGCTGTGATATTCCCTGACCGTTTGGCAGAGTTCACGGAGTCCATCTTTGGCGTCAAACACTCTGTCGCTTTCTTCTGGTCACATTCCTGTCCTGTGCAAAACACACAGACTGGAAAATAAAACAAAAAACAATAAGAATCATAATTAATTCTGCATTTAATTTTGTGTTCTTTGGTTTAGGCTATTTTTAAGGTATATGGTCTGCGACTCTCCAACAGTGGTTAATGTTTGGTGAGAGAGAAGTCAGTGTGGTCACCTTACGCCTCTTCAACTCCCTATCATCGCATATAGTTTAGTGTCTATGTTTGATATCAACCAAGGTCGAATCCACATAATGTTAGGGATGACCTGCTTATAAAAGTTTTAGAGTCCAGACTCAATCTCTAATTATGTCACACGCATACTATTTGTATGGCGTTGTCATGGCATTAGTGTTTCAGACTATTACAGTCACGAGTCCAGACTCGATCTCTAATTATGTCACACGCATACTATTTGTATGGCGTTGTCATGGCATTAGTGTTTCAGACTATTAGTCACAAGCATACAATTTGTATGGCGTTGTCATGGTATTAGTGTTTCAGACTCTCTTAGAGTCTCGAGTCTACCCTTTAAACGTTTTATAAGCACTAGGCCAGTCACGAGTCCAGACTCAATCTCTAATGACGTCATACGCACATACAGTATGTATGGCGTTGTCGTGACATTATTGTCTCAGACTCTATTACAGTCACGAGTCCAGATTCAAAACGTTGTATAAGCACCAAGTGTGGCATCACACTTTGACTACCTTCCCGTGACAGGGTCACAGTGGGATGGATAGACCTGCACCACGGGTCACAGCTACCCTTTCTGGAGAAGACGGGAAGTTCCCAATTCAAGCTGGTGGATCTACAGGACGACACCTAACGGGGAGGGGAATGAGGAAAGGAATTGCCCTAGAAGAATATAAGAAGGTGCTTTATAATCTGAATTTAGATCTGGGTCTGAATACTCTTTAACGTGGCCATATCCAACTGAGGTTCAAGCGTGTCCGCCCTGGCCACCGTTTTCGTTTTGGCTCAGGCTCTAATTTAATAGTCTTGTGTTTTTGTTTGGTCTTGGAGGTGGGGATGAGTGGTGTTGTGTGGGGGGGGGGGGGTTCCTCTCTCCCCCCCCCTCTCTCTCTCGTGTATGTATGTATGTATGTATGTGTGTGTGTGTGTACGTGCGCCTTTGTGTGTGTGATGTTGATGTTGTAGTTTTTTTTTTGGGGGGGGTAACTATAACCATTTTGCTATTTTACTGCGCATTGCATTTGATATTATACACTCGTTTGGACGTCCATGGGTATAGTACACTACAACATGGCTCATTATTGTTCACAGCAGATCGCAATCGTGTTACTGGCAGTCATAAATCGTAGTCTATATTCGTCCTAATTATAACATTGCTTCACAGTTTTGCGTGTAGCTGACAGGCAGGTCCAAACACGCGTGTTTCAACCCGGCATCTTCTTCAAAATTCAACTGCCGTCTTATCGTATTGCACAACATCGGTCACTTGTACGTTTATTTATCAACAAATAGCAAAACCGGAACTCTTTATTTCAAACTTTATAAAATTAAACATGTTGGGTTTTTCTACTGTAATGAGACATGGGAGATATTTCAAGAATGTACGAATAGGCATAGGCACCGCGAAAATAGGGAAAGTCCAGGCAAAGACAACCTAAATTTTCTTCATCTCAGATTCACAAGTCAAGCGAATACCGAATCTGTAATGTTTCGTTGTTTTGTTTTGTTGTGGGGTTTTTTATGTTGGTTGTTGGGGTTTTTTGTTGTTGTTTTTTGTTGGGGTTTGGGGGGGGTTGTTTCGGGGGGGGTCGTTGTAGGGGTGGGTGGGTTTGTTTTTTTTTGGGGTTTTTTTTTTTGGGGGGGGGGGGAGGATTAACCAGTATATTGGCTGCCAGTTTCGGTTGGTCACACACAAACACAATAACACATGTGCATTATTTATGTACATATTTCTGCAATGTCATTTACTATCATCTAGCCCTATCCTGTTTTCATGTCATATATATATTCGAGAATATTCCAGCTAATTTACATATAAAATAGAAAAATATTTTTTCTTAAAACAGAACAAAAATAGAATCAAACGTTAGTTGCAACTTACCGAGAAAACAAAGAATGGCAGTCTTCATGACTTCACGTGCTAGTTCTAGTCATGTTCGGTTATATATATATATATACATAACACCAAGTACGTCGAGTAACGTCGACCTGATCGGCTTAAACAAACAGATTGTGACCGCGGTGCTGAAAATAGAATCGCCGGGCGGTTCTACGAGTGATAACCAGAGCGTGGGGCATTTAATTTATTTATAATACACCTGTACGTGTATCGTTTTCACAAAACAAGGGGCGGTTCTACGAGTGATAACCAGAGCGTGGGGCATTTCAATGATTTATAATACACCTGTACGTGTATCGTTTTCACAAAACAAGGGGCGGTTCTACGAGTGATAACCAGAGCGTGGGGCATTTCAATTATTTATAATACACATGTACGTGTATCGTTTCCACAAAACAAGGGGCGGTTCTACGAGTGAACCAGAGGTGGGGCATTTCAATTATTTATAATACACATGTACGTGTATCGTTTTCACAAAACAAGGGGCGGGATTTAGCTCAGTCGGTGGAGCACTCGTCTCAGGTGCTTGAGTCGCAGGATTGGGGGGTTTCTCGTTCCAACCAGTGCACCACAACTGGTAAGAGGCCATGGTATGTGCTTTCCTGTCTGTGAGAAAGTACATACAAAAGATCCCTTACTGCATTAGGAAAAATGTAGCGGGTTTCCAGTGATGACTACTAGTCAGAATTACCAAATGTTTGACATCCAATAACCGATGATTAATTAATGTGCTCTAGTGGTGTCGTTAAACAAAACAAACTTGAACTTTTTCACAAAACCAATATAAATAATTTATATCTTTTCATTCATTTCGTAAAGTAGTAATTTTAAGAAACAGTAAACTTGCGCAGACTGGTAGACGCATAGGACTCACCCTCGGTATGACATCAGGGCTGTTCTTAGTGGAAGGCTAGGGGGAGAAGCTGCACCCCCTAGAAAAATGCGAAAGGGGCCGTGTATTGGTCTGTCCTGGAGAATATCCTTTATTACTGAGCTCCGATTCTTTGTGTACTGCCACCCCACTAATTTTAGACTAGGTTCGGCCCTGAATATATTTCCTGGTAGCCTACTGTGCTTTGACCTACAACGTGTGTGTTGGGTGTCGCAAACTCGTAATATGTTATGCAGTGCTTTTGGTTGTCCTTTCAGATCGATCAAATACACTGGTCGGTTTTTGTAAACTGCGTTATAAAACCGACATTAAAATGTACAACGATCTGCTAGGTACAGAATTTGGACAATAATAAAATAATTGGTGATATCAAATCCATTTCATTTTTTGTACCGGAGTAAGACGCATTTGTTAAAGGCATAGTATCGCATATTACAGTTCGTTTTTGTTCGATATCAAGCCCACGGGAACCAGGGGACGTGTGTCTGAATTATCACAGTAGACCTGTTTAAAATGCGGAAATGAAAACAATCTAGTCTAGGCTTGTAAAATATAGTCTAGGCTTGTACAATAATACTATATTCACAGGGCCGAATTTACGAAGCCTGTTTTACTTAAACGCACGTGTTTGAGCATTGTAAATGTGTAGTTACACGCGTGTAAGACATAAACAGGTGTTTGAGCATTGTAAATGTGTAGTTACATGTGTGCAAGACATAAACAGGTGTTTGAGCATTGTAAATGTGTAGTTACATGTGTGCAAGACAAACAGGTGTTTTAGCATTGTAAATGTGTAGTTACACGTGTGCAAGACATAAACAAGTGTTGAGCATTGTAAATGTGTAGTTACACGCGTGTAAGACATAAACAGGAGTTTGAGCATTGTAAATGTGTAGTTACACGCGTGTAAGACAAACAGGTGTTTAAGCTTTGTAAATGTATGTAGTTACACGCATGTAAGACAAAGCTTTGTAAATCTGGCCTGTTATGTTTGTCTTTACACTAAAAGGGGCGAGACGTACCCCAGTGGTAAAGTGCCCACTTGATGCGCGGTAGGCTTGGGATCGATCCCCGTAGGTAGCCCCATTGGGCTATTTCTCGTTCCAGCTAGTACACCACGACTGGCATGTCAAAAGTTGTGGTATGTGCTATTCTGTCTGTGGGATGGTGCATATAACAGATCTCTTGCTACTAATGGAAACAATGTTGTTGGTTTTTCTGTTGTTGTTGTTGGGGGGGGGGGGGGGGGGGGGGGGGTTCAATCCTACTTTAACTAAACATCCACACTGACACCCAACCCCACCCCACTCCAGACATGTTTCTACGGGTCCGTAACGTGAAGAATATATTATTAACCAATGTAGCGAAGTTTTGCGGTATGTTTGTGTGAAATGATTAAGCTTGTGGGAGACCAAGAATCGGGTGATTGTGAGAAACAAACTGCTTACAACAGCAGCTCCAGATTGAAACGACACTGCAGCCGTGGCTCTATAGCTCAGTTGGTTAGAGCGTCTGCCTAGTAAGCAGAAGGTCGAGGGTTCGAATTCCTCTGGAGCGTTTCTTTGTAAAAGACAAGACAGAACTTGTTTCCTTTTTTGTGTTCAAAGCAAACTGTCTCTCGTTTGCGAGGCTATATGGCGGCATCCATTGCCATTGTACTTATGGAATTCAGTAACACTGATCCTACTCTATATAAATAGAGATATTGCTATGGCTTGTTCCCTCCACTAGAGGATGTATCTCACCTCCAGACATCGTTCCTACGGGCCTGTAACGTGAAGTACACATAAACCTGTCTGGCGAACTTTTGCTTTATGCTTACTTACTTACCAACTAACTTACCTACCCCCTTACCCCCCCCCCTTACCCCCTACTACTTCTTTACTACTACTTACTACTTCTTTACTACCTACTTCTTTACTACCTACCTACCTACTTCTTTACTACCACCTACCTACCACCTATCTACCTACCACCTATCTACCTACCACCCACCTACCTACCTACCTACCTACCACCTACCTACCACTTCCCTACCAATTAATTACTAATTACTTACTACTAATTACTTCTTACTAACTACTAACTACATACTAGTTACTAACTACATAGTAAGTAGTACTTACTTAACTACTTACTAATTACTTACTAATCACTTTCTTACTACTTTCTTACTAATTACTTACTACTTACTTACTAACTACTTATTTACTTGACGTGCCTATATCCAATTAAAGTTCCAGCCCGCTATTCAGAGGACTCAGTCCACCGGTTTGGACTGCCTCTCCAGGACAGAAAAATGGTTGGACAAAATAATTCAAAATAGGTCGTTTTTAAGTTTTAAATAATTTGGACGACGATTTTGACGGTCCCGTAAAATAAAAATGGAAGCAGACAAGCAGACCAATGTTGATGCCTCGACCTAAAGAGAAATAAAGACATGAACACACAGACCCACGACGTATGGGTTTATATTGCTTTATGATGATGAATGAATGAATGAATGAATGAATGAATGAATGTTTAACGACACCCCAGCACGAAAAATTCTTCGGCTATTGGGTGTCAAACTATGGTAATGCAAATAAATAAAGTGATGATCAACATCAATATAAAAATTCAAGGTTTAAACAAAAACAATGTAAAGAACTGTGCAAAAATACAAATACAAATATCACAGAATTTTACGGACACCGAATTTTACTCAAAACTTCAATTTTGTGCTGTATTGGCCATTCTCAAAGATAATGTTACACCCCTGCACCACGGTGAGGTTACAGCACGCGCAGGGGGATGATGATGATAACTTGTTTAACGTGCCCATATACCACTTGGGTTTCGAACACGCCCATCTCCGAGTCCGACCTCCGATAAGATCGGTGACCTGACTCAAGATGGAGGAGGGGGGAGTGGGGTTAGAGTTGAAAGGGGGCAGAATTTTGAAAATAGCAATTAGTGAAAAAGTTAATAGAATAAATTTTAAAAAAAAAGAAAAAAAGAGAGGATCGGACTATTTAATAATTAAAAAAAAGAGTATTTCGACAAACTTTTGAACGCAGATCTAAAAGTTTAAAGTCCGATCGATATGTCCACGTGAGTGGCCTCGTTAAGGCCGTTTGGGTGCACAGCTTATAGGGACGAGATGGGTTTCATCCCGTCAAGAAAACCCCTAGATTGACAGTCGATAGACGTTGAAGGTGTAGTGCTAGGCTGAAATACAGATCTTGAGAAGCTGGATCCGTCTGAACGAGAGAGAGTATCAGACTAGGGTATAGTCCAGTAGTCATGGGTTGGTATAGTGGTGCGGACGGGCCCCGACTCCGGAGGATACGAGATGGTATCACTATAAAGCTAAGTAAAGTCTAGAAAAGACCCTGCTTCCTATTTCTTATTAGAGTGGGGCGGTCAATCTTCCAGTGCTGCTAGGACAGGCTCGGACATGTATGAGACTAAACGCGAACAACCGTGGCGTTCTGCAGAATGGCCGTCATACGAGTCACGAAAAAACAAGTCAACATAGTCAAACGGAGAAATGACGTGGAGGTGAGGAATCTCGCTGAAACAGAATCCAACCTGGTGGTGCAGACTGTCGAAACGAGAAGCGTTCCAGCGTTCAATCAGTTCCAATGGCCGCATACATCCCAGTAGAAAACTTCATTTCGCTGACAAAAACAACGAAATGAAGGATTCCCAAAGTCGAGCACAAAAGCACGTGCAGTGTGCACCAGCGAAACAAACACGTCTTACCGCGTGGAGCTACAGACTGGGAATGTATTGCTTTACGAGTCCGTTATATATCGTACCGTCATATAAATTCGATCATCATGTTTTCGAACAGCTCATTTATATGCGATTTTCCACGTGCATACTGAAGGTGTGACGTCAACAAATATCGTAGATTGACAAGAAGTTGTGCATCGTTTGTTACAAAAATGTTGCCTATAAAACTTCCTTGTGTAATTATGGCAATTAATCTATTGAAAAATAATGTTAATGAATCGCTGTCCAAGTTTTGGGTACATACCATCATGTAAATACAAACGTAGCACTTTACTGCATCGGCTACATCTGCACTCGATGTGCCGTCTGCTTTGTGTATATAAATATTGAATACGTCATTCACTTACAATATATCCAGACACGATGTCAGAAAAACTTTTCTGCTGCAACCAGTATTGTGTTTAACATCTATAATTATGTCTGTTTCGTGGATTATATTGCAATGAACAGTTAAGAAAGAT
Source organism: Gigantopelta aegis (assembly GCF_016097555.1). Classification (NCBI taxonomy): domain Eukaryota; kingdom Metazoa; phylum Mollusca; class Gastropoda; order Neomphalida; family Peltospiridae; genus Gigantopelta; species Gigantopelta aegis. The sequence continues at coordinate 1,888,178 of NC_054702.1, forward strand.
TATTTAGCTTTTAATTCAGAATTCATTACAGAAATTTGCAATATTTGCTTATCTGCTCGAAAACATTATGGGAGGATATAGAATCGTTTTAGTTCAGTCGATGAGTGCTGGCTTGAGGTGCTTACGTCCATGCCCCCCCCCCCCCCCCCCCCAAAAAAAAAAAATCGGGCATAACAGTGGGGAAAATTCGGGCAGTTTTTATCTGGGTAAAATTTCGGGCAAATAAACCCCTCCAGCCCCCCTAAATCAAAGAGTCCCCATACGCCCATGCTTACGTCGCAGGATCGAACCACCTCGGTGGATCCATTCAACTTATTGGATTTTTTCACGTCCCAACCAGTGCAGCACAACTGGTCAAAGGTCGAGCTATGTGCTGTCCTGTCTGTGGGAAAGTGCATATCTCTTGCTGCATTGAGACAATGGAGCGGATTTCCTCCGATGACTATGTATAAGAATGACTAAAAATGTTACATCCAATAGCCAATGACTAATTAATCAATATGCTCTAGTGATGTCATTAAACAAAACAAACTAACTTTTTTTCTTTGTTTTTGACGAGAGAGAGAAAGACAGAAATAGAGACAGATAATAAAATGCAGACAGTGAGTGAAAGAGACAGACGAAACCCGGATATTACAATCAAGTGTATATTAAATGTTACCCGAATATTACAATCAAGTGTATTTTAAATGTAACCCAGATATTACAATCAAGTGTATATTAAATGTTACACTCAATCATTAAAGGCGCAAACCCTAGTTTTAACCAATGATTTAATTAATCAATGTGCTCTAGTGGTGTCGTTAAACAAAACAAACTAACTTTTATAAGCGTCTGGGAGACCGTTACAATCATACTGTCTGGTGATTGTGGGGGGGGGGGGGGAACAAAGTAGTTTAGAACAGCAGCTCTGTATAACAGCAATCTACAGCTGTGGCTCTATAGCGCAGTTGGTTAGAGCGTCTGCCTAGTAAGCAGAAGGTCGAGGGTTCGAATCCCTCTGAAGCCTTTATTTCCGTCATTAACTTTTGTTTATTTGTAAAAAAACAGAACATGCTCCCTTTTTTGAAATTTAAAGCAAATACTTCAAAAAGACTGAGTCATTGTAAATTGTTTTCAATTTTTCAGTTAAAATGTTTGTTTAAAGTTTGTTTTAAGTTTGTTTTGTTTAAAAACACTACTGGAGCATATTGATTAATTAATCATCGGCTATTGGATGTCAAACATTTGGTAATTTTGACACGTAGAGAAAACCCGCTACAGTTTTCCATTAGAAGTGAGAGATGTTTTATATGCACCATCCCACAGACAGGACAGTGTATATCACGGACTTTGATATTACAGCTGTAGGACTGATATTACAGCTGTAGTGAGATCTTTTATATGCACCATCCCACAGACAGGACAGTGTATATCACGGACTTTGATATTACAGCTGTAGGACTGATATTACAGCTGTAGTGAGATCTTTTATATGCACCATCCCACAGACAGGCCAATGTATATCACGGACTTTGATATTACAGCTGTAGTGAGAGATGTTTTATATGCACCATCCCACAGACAGGACAGTGTATATCACAGACCGAGAGATGTTTTATATGCACCATCCCACAGACAGGCCAGTGTATATCACGGACTTTGATATTACAGCTGTAGTGAGAGATCTTTTATATGCACCATCCCACAGACAGGCCAGTGTATATCACAGACCGAGAGATGTTTTATATGCACCATCCCACAGACAGGCCAGTGTATATCACGGACTTTGATATTACAACTGTAGTGAACTGGAAAAAAACAACCAGAGAATGGGTTCACTGAGCTAATTCGACCGAGTTAAGATTCTAACCCAATTTTTCATAGATTAAAAATAGCTGTTATATAGATTTAAACGATTCTTTTCACCGACTGTTCAGTATCATAGGTAGATGTTACACGTGTGTTTATCACGGGAAAGTATAGATGGGATGTGGTGGTCTTTCACCCCTGCGCGTGCTGTTACCTCACCGTGGTGCAGGGGTGTAACATTCTCTTTGAGAATGGCCAATACAGCACAAATCCCCTAGTTTTCTTCGGGATACAATTAAAATTTTGAATAAAGGTCAGCATCTATTTGTGATATTTGTATTTTTGCACAGTTCTTTACAATGTTTTTATTTAAATCTTGAATTTTTATATTGATGTTGATCATCACTTTATTTGTTTACATTACCATAGTTTGACACCCAATAGCCGATGTATTTTTCGTGCTGGGGTGTCGTTCATTCATTGGTCTGTTACTGGGCTTTCCCAGAATAATACGACCCCGTGTAGATAGCCATCTCTCATTAGCCGAGGCATATGCATGGCCGCCATGTATATGGCGGCACCCGTTGCCATTGTATTTTAATTTTATAGAATGCGGGAAGGAAGGAAATGGTTTATTTAACGACACACATTTTATTTACGGTTATATAGCGTCGGACATATGGTTAAGGACCACACAGATATTGAGAGAGAAAACCCGCCGTCGCACTTCATGGGCTACTCTTTTCGATTGGCAGCAAGGGATCTTTTATATGCACCATCCCATAGACAGGATAGCACATACCACGGCCTTTGATGTACCAGTCGTGGTGCACTGGCTAGAGCGAGAAATAGCCCACTGGGTCTACCGACGGGGATCGATCCCAAACCGACCTCGCATCAAGCGAGCGCTTTGCCACTGGGCTACGTCTCGCCCTTATAGAATTCAGTATCACGGAGGAGCGCTAGCGATCGCGAACGATAGCATTGATTGATTGCCGATTTGGCCAGTTGGACGAAATGTACTTTTTTTCTCCTTTTTTTTCCCTTCCTTTTATCCTACTGTAATGAAATTTACTTTTCGGGTCCCAATCTGGGGACCACGGGTTCGGCTACCCCTTTCGGTTGTAGACTTTTGCTGGTACTAAGAGTCTATTAATAATTCTCTAGAAGGCTATAAACCAGACCGACTTGGCTAGCACAGAAAACCCAAACTAACAAACAAAAAACAGATTACACATTTATTCGAGGGAGTACAAACAAATAACAAATATGTATGGTAGTCCTCCAAGATCCATATATGAATTAACTACCACTAAATAAATAAATTTACACCCACCTATCCATACAAATAAATATTTATATTTAGGGACGTGTATGAATGTGTCGTGGATAATCCCAACACAGAATATTCGCGGAATTAAATTTACATCTGCAGGACAGCACACACCAAATAATTAGGCTCTACACCTTACCCATCCATGCCGGTGTACACGAACTCCGTTAAATCATATATATTGGACAGCCCCCTTCAAAGCAGAGGACAATATTTCGAAATCTGAGGTAACCGGAAGTCGGTCCACGTGGTTTTTACCTAGGTAACCAATTGTTCGGTTACGTGAATTATATGTGCGTAACCTGTGGATTACCTGATCGGTTACCTCAAAGTTACGCTGAAATTATATTTTAAATACATAATTTTTAGCTCAAACAAAGTTAAAACAAAATACAAAAGAAAACGTTTTATAAAACAGTTTCTGTAATGCTTGCAAATCGAAAGAAGTGACTTGTAGATGTTTCTTTTGTTTTCGTACGATCGTAGCGTTGTAGATTATTATTATTATTATTGTTATTATTATTATTATTATTATTATTATTATTCACCACTTGCCATCGGGATCGCAAAAAGTAATTTTTAGTTCCCGAATCTAAAAACCACTGTCCTCGGGCATCGGGCTACCGTATTCTAGAACCTCTGTGCAGCTTGCTGAAGTTAACACTATTAGCCCAGTACTGAAACAAAATAAATACATTTGGAGGGAAAATGTCGATTCCCTGGTTCCTCTGAAGTATAATGCAAAACACTCAGTCACTCACTGGTGCATGATTAGACTAATATTTTTTTATATAAATAACAAATAACGGCTACCATTCGTCACTATTAATATGTAAAATTTAGTATACAGCAGATTTTTAAAACCCCACCAAAAACCCCAAACAACAACAGAACAGAACAGAATTTATTTACACTCTGGCCGTTCAGCAACGGCATAGGAGGGCTATATAATATAAAGGAACATTATATATATATATATATATATAACTCTTCAAAAAAAGAAACGCAAAAGGGTACAAATGGGTTATAACTCCGATTTTATGTTTCCTACCGGTTCATGCTTTGTGAATATAAGGTCATTGCATGTCCCAAACACATTTCCACGGTTACATTCGATAAAACGCAGCTACTGTAAAATAAAGTTTCAAAATGTGAATATTCGCAAAAACGCAGCCACGTGCAAACCATGTCACCACTGCACGTGCGTTGTCTGCACGTGCAACATGAACACCGACAGTATAAAAGTGCAGGGTGTTCGCTTGCCTGGCCTCTGTATCTGGCCGACAGTTGACAATCCAGGACATGCCACGTCTCAGTGAACCGCAGAGAAACAATGCCATCGGCCGACTAGACGCAGGCGAATCCAGAACGGCCGTTGCCAGGGCATTCCATGTGTCCCCAAGCACCATCTCCAGACTGTGGGACCGTTACCAGCAACATGGATCAACACGTGACCTCCCTAGATCCGGTCGACCACGGGTCACTACCCCCGGGCAGGACCGCTACATTCGGGTACGCCACCTTCGGGAACGATTGACTACTGCCACCTCCACAGCCGCAGCAATACCAGGTTTGCGCAGGATATCCGACCAGACCGTACGGAACCGCCTACGTGAGGTAGGAATTCGTGCCAGACGTCCAGTTCGAGGTGTCATCTTAACACCACAACACCGTCGACTCCGACTGCAGTGGTGCCAGATTCATCGATAATGGCCTCAACTGCGATGGAGACAGGTGTGGGTTCAGTGACGAGTCCCGATTTCTGCTCCGACGTCATGATGGAAGATGTCGCGTGTATAGGCGTCGTGGTGAACGTTATGCGGCAAACTGCGTGCAGGAAGTGGACAGATTCGGCGGGGGTAGTGTCATGGTGTGGGCAGCCATCTCACACACTGGCAGAACTGACCTGGTCCACGTGCAGGGCAACCTGAATGCACAGGGCTACATTGACCAGATCCTCCGGCCACACATCGTTCCAGTTATGGCCAACGCCAACGCAGTGTTCCAACATGACAACGCCAGGCCTCACACAGCACACAACGGCTTTCCTACAGAACAACAACATTAATGTCCTTCCTTGGCCATCGATATCACCGGATTTGAACCCAATTGAGAATCTATGGGACGAGTTGGACCGACGCCTCCGACAGCGACAACCACAGCCCCAGACCCTGCCCGAGCTGGCAGCAGCCTTGCAGGCCGAGTGGGCCACCATCCCCCGGGACGTCATGCGTACTCTGGTCGCTTCAATGGGCAGGCGGTGCCAGGCAGTTGTCAACACACGCGGAGGCCACACCCGGTATTGACTCCAGATGACCTTGACCTTGGTGGTGTGTCCTATTACTTACTCACAATGGACTAGAGTGAATTGTGAACAATCCTGCAACATTTGGTAATTATCGGACTCACCATTTAATAATTAAATCAATTCTCCAAATGTTACGACAATGTGGTTTTGCGTTTCTTCTTTTGAAGAGTATATATACACATACACATGAAGAATTTGGGATTTCCAAAACACCCTATTAAAGTAGTCGTTAATCCATATAATTAGGACTCACTTATTCGGAATGGGGTTACAAACCATCGACAATGACGAAGACCGCTTATTAAAATCAACGAGATCCTAATTTAATCAGGTTTAATTTATTCAGACGGGTCGTCCATTCTCTAACTCGGCCAAAACGATTAAGCGGACAGTTCGTGCACGGTAAAAACAAGGAATTATATATGGGACAATTACACCTTACAGTAGGCTTACACGTAACACGGGTCCTTGCCTGAGTCGCTTTAGGTAGTTAATTTATAATTTTAATAACCGAAACTTATAAGATAAACATTGGTTAAACGTATATTTAAATGGGCAGACAGTTAGGAATGGAAGCAAACATGTTTACATATATATAAAACGAAAAACAACACAGCACACAAACACTAACCTCACACAAAAAAAACCCGAGCGCAAGTGGGGATGAATAACGTGCGTCGAAAAATTATCTAACCTGACCAACCTGATTGGTTGATTCCGTCAGGCCACACTCTTGCACGGACTTCTGCCGACAACATTTAAAACGGTTGCACGACACTTATTGTATTATCCCTCGTAGAAATGAGAAAATAACGTTCCTGATATTCATAAGTGGGCAATCTAATTAAAATTAGCTCCACTATTACATGTGGATCTAACACCAGCCAGTTGGAGCTCACCTCCACCAATCAAAACCTTACTTGCAGAATCCTGTCAGTGATTTAAAAATAATTTGAAAACATTCCGAATTATCCTGAGGGTATATATGTTTCGTGTGAATTACGAATGCCTTAAAACATGTTTTATTTTATAAAATAAATAATTTGTAATGTAAAACTAAAGACTGATTTAGTTTTTTTTATATATAAATAAATAAATAAATTTTAATGTAAAATTGAAGACTAATAACCCACCCCGTACGTATTGGTATGGTTCGCTGTACTGCGGCCACTAAAATAGACTCGCCCGATATTTTTAGAATTTGTATGCTCCCAAATAACGTTATAAAAGGCGAAGTGTGATTGGTCAATATTTAAATTATTATTTACAGACGAAATGTTACCTGGACATTGGGGACTACGCAGTGTTGTTAGTTTTAAATCACTGGCAGGATTCTGCAAGTAAGGTTTTGATTGGTGGACATGAGCTCCAACTGGCTGGTGTTAGATCCACATGTAATAGTGGAGCTAATTTTAATTAGATTGATAAGTGAGTAGAGTTAGATCATGCTGTTAATGTAATTAGTAAGAGATATAATCAGAATCTTAACTGAATATAATAACCAAGGAAAATATGAAAAGATAGACAGACTGAAAACCAGGAACGCTACACTACTCTATATAATTAAAGATAAAAATATGGCTTGTGCCCCACCACTAGATATTGTACCCACCCACCCCCTCCAGAAACCGTTGTTACGGGCCTATAGCGTGAAGAACATATAAACGTGTCTAGCGAACTTTAGCAGTATGGGTCTATAGAGTCATAAGCGTCTGGCAGATAGAGTAATTTATAACAGCAGCTCTAGACTGAAATAATACTATAGCTGTGGCTCTGTAGCTCAGTTGGTTAGAGCGTCTGCCTAGTAAGCAGAAGGTCGAGTGTTCGAATCCCTCTGGAGCCTTTATTTTTCCGTCTTGTTTATTTGTAAAAGACAAAAGTGAACTTGCACCCTTTTCATGGTTATAGAAAATACTTCAGAAAGACTGGGTCATTGTAAATTATTTTCAGTTCCTCACATTGCTTCGATACTGAGACAAAGATGACGGCATCCATTATTAAAGAAAGAAAGAAAGAAATGTTTTATTTAACGACGCACTCAACACATTTTATTTACGGTTATATGGCGTCAGACATATGGTGAAGGACCACACAGATTTTGAGAGAAAACCCGCTGTCGGCACTACATGGGCTACTCTTTCCGATTAGCAGCTAGGGATCTTTTATTTGCGCTTCCCACAGGCAGGATAGCACAAACCATGGACTTTGTTGAACCAGTTATGGATCACTGGTTGGTGCAAATGGTTTACACCTACCCATTGAGCCTTGCGGAGCACTCACTCAGGGTTTGGAGTCGGTATTTGAATTAAAATCCCATGCCTCAACTGGGATCCGAACCCAGTACCTACCAGCCTGTAGACCGATGGCCTAACCACGACGCCACCGAGGCCGGTCCATTATTATTTAACATCTCAGTAAGAGTTCGGTAGAAACTATCGTCTTCGGATGTGTGCTTCTCCCACTTTGATATCTCGAAAATCACCGTACATAACATCGGGAAATAATTTTTCTGCAGATCAGCCTTTAACATTGGTCACCTGAGGTGGAATGGGACGTAGAATCAACCGTGTTCATTGCATTCCGTTCCAACCAGTGTTAGCTACATGACTGGTACACCAGATGTACTGTCTTGTCTTTTGGAAAGTACTTATAAAAGATACCTTGCTGCTTTTGTGTAGAAGTAATCTGTATGGCAGTGACATGTCTCCCCCCCCCCCCCGTGTGTGTGTGTGTGTGTCTGTCTCTCTGTCACACCTCTCTCTCTCCTCTCTCTCTCTCTCTCTCTCTCTCTCTCTCTCTCTCTCTCTCTCTCTCTCTCTCTCTCTCTCTCTCTCTCTCTAACACTTTAGTTGTTTTGGCGATTGGTGCCCGTTTTGGGTAGGTTCTTTTTGTTGTTTTAATGTATTGGCCGCCATGTATATGGCCGCATCCAATGTGAATGTCATTATATTTTAATTTTATAGAATTCAGTACCACGAAGAAGCGCTACCGATCGCGAATGATATCATTGATTGCCGATTTAGTCATTTATTTTAACAATGGCATGTTCGGCGAAATGTGTTTTTCCCCTCTGTTTTTTTTCCTTCTTCTTTATCCTACTGTATGTAATTAAAGATACAAATATGGCTTGTGCCTCCACCACCAGACATTGTACCCTCCAGACACCCTTCTTACGGGCCTATAGCGTGAAGGACATATAAACCCGTCTAGCGAACGTTAGCAGTATGGGTCTATAGAGTCATAAGCGTCTGGCAGACAAAGTAATTTATAACAGCAGCTCTAGACTGTAGGAACACTATATCTGTGGCTCTATAGCTCAGTTGGTTAGAGCGTCTGCCTAGTAAGCAGAAGGTCGAGGGTTCAAATCCCTCTGGAGCCTTTAATTTGTCATTCTTTTTTTTCTTTTTTGTTTATTTGTAAAAGACAAAACTGAACTTGCACCCTTTTCATGGTTATAGAAAATACTTCAGAAAGACTGAGTAATTGTAAATTATTTTCATTTTCTCACATGGCTTCGATACTGAGACAAAGATGACGGCATCCATTGTTGTTTACCATCTCAGTGAGAGTTCAATACAAACTATCGTCTTCGGATATGTGCTTCTCCCACTTTGATATCTCGAAAATCACCGTACATAAAATCAGCAAATCATTTTTCTGCAGATCAGCCTTTAAAATTGGTCACCTGAGGTGGAATGGGACGTAGAATCAACCGTGTTCATTGCATTCCGTTCCAACAAGTGTTAGCTACATGACTGGTACACCAGATGTACTGTCTTGTCTGTTGGAAAGTACATATAAAAGATACCTTGCTGCTTTTCTGTAGAAGTAAGCTGCATGGCAGTGGTAGGTCCCCCCCCCCCCCCCCCTTCTCTCTCTCTCTCTCTCTCTCTCTCTCTCTCTCTCTCTCTCTCTCTCTCTCTCTCTCTCTCTCTCTCTCTCTCTCTCTCTCTCTGACATTGACTTTGTTTAGTTGCCCCTGCGTGTGCTGTATACTCACCGTGGTGCAGGGGTGTAACATTCTCTTTGAGAATGGCCAATACAGCACAAAATTGAAGTTTTGAGTAAAATTCAGTATCCGTAAAATTCTGTGATATTTGTCTTTTTGCACAGTTCTTTACACTGTTTTTGTTTAAGTCTTTAATTTTTATATTGATGTTGATCATCACTTTATTTATTTGCATTACCATAGTTTGACACCCAATAGCCGATGTATTGTTCGTGCTGGGGTGTCGTTAAACATTCATTCATTCATTCATTTATTGTTTAGTTGTTTTGGTGATTGGTGCCCGTTTTGGGTAAGTTCTTTTTGTTGTTTAATGTATTGGCCGCCATGTATTGGCCGCCATGTATATGGCCGCCATGTATTGGCCGCCATGTATATTGGCCGCCATGTATATTGGCCGCCATGTATATGGCCGCCATGTATATTGGCCGCCATCCGCCATAAATTGGCCGCCATTGGCCGGTATATTGGCCGCCATGTATATGGAATGTTTGGCCGCCATGTAAAAATCCGCCACTATATTGGCCGCCATGTATATTGGCCGCCATGGATCAGTTCTGGAATGTTTTAAAAATCCACTAGCTATGGGATCAGTGATTTTAAAAAGTTACTAGCCATGATTAAAAATTCACTAGCCCTACTTTAAATAAATAAATTTTTACTAATAGTAATAATCAGATATGTCACCTAAAGAGGAAGATTGAGCTTAAAAATCTTTAGATTGGGGTGGAAAGAGAGGGGCAGGATATTCATATTTACAAAATAAGTAAATGCAGCATTTGACAAGGTGTTTTTTTCCACTAGCCGTTGGGCTGGTTATAGTAATTATTTACTAGCCCAACGCTGAATATCACTAGCCTTGGGAGTGGGGCTACCATAATCTAGAAGTCCTGTCATTGTATTTTAATTTTATAGAATTCAGTACCACGGAGAAGCGCTAGCGATCGCGAACGATATCACTGATTGCTGATTTGCTCATTTATTTTAACATAGGCCAGTTGGACGAAATGTATATATAATTAAAGATAAAAATATGGCTTGTGCCCTCACCACTAGACACTGTACCCACCCACCCCCTCCAGACACCGTTCTTACGGGCCTATAGCATGAAGAATATATAAACGTGTCTAGCGAACTTTAGCAGTATGGGTCTATGGAGTCATAAGCGTCTGGCAGATAAAGTAATTTATAACAGCAGCTCTAGACTGAAGAAACACTATAGCTGTGGCTCTATATCTCAGTTGGTTATAGCGTCTGCCTATTAAGCAGAAGGTCGAGGGTTCAAATCCCTCTGGAGCCTTTATTTTTCGTCTTTTTTATTTTTGTTTATTTGTAAAAGACAAAGCTGAACTTACACCATTTTTATGGTTATAAAAAATATTTCAGAAAGACTGGGTCATTGTAAATTATTTTCACTTCCTCACATGGCTTCGATACTGAGACAAAGATGACAGTATCCATTGTTGTTGTATTTATGGAATTCATCTTTATACGCAATATTTAGCACGTCTGTACGGTAGTCGACTGGACCTAAGCGCAATCGGATCCTTGCTACATGCAGCATCTGGCAAATAAAAAGAAGGTTGTCGATAGTGCAGATGAGGAGAGTAGAAGCTATCAGAACGGTCGGAAACTGTGTAAACGGCCTTGCGTATTATATTGTCATTCTCTCAATTAAAAAAAGTACTTGGTATTGATTAAAGAAAGCGATCACTCACCTACTAAGTACTTATGCCTACTGCCACTCCTGGAGCATATGCCGTCGACAAGCGCTCTCCGGAGTCGTCTGTCCTCGGCTCTTTGTTTTCAGCTGTCTCCAGGTATAGTCTGTCTTGCTGGTGTCAATTCGCCATGTTTTCTTCGGACGGCCTCCTTTTCGCTTGCCTTCCATGCCTTCGCTTGCCTTGGGTTCCATGTTAGAGCATGCCTGGTGATAGCTGATGATGGTTTCCGGAGCGTGTGGCCAATCTATCCCCATCTTCTTATTATTATTTCGTCAGCGGCAGTCAGTTGTTGTGTTCCCTGCCACAAATCCTGGATGCAGATAAGGCGCTTAACACTTTGCTAAACCGTCCTTTCGACTCTTCCTTGTGTAGAAATATGATTTTAATTAAAGAAGTCGGGTTCGTAAGTCAGATTCAGTACAGGTCATTTCCTTCGTGGTGTTCTCAGTAAGAAACGTTTTCTTAAAGTTGGTTTCGTAAGTCAGATTCAGTACAGGTAATTTCCTTCGTGGTGTTCTCAGTAAGAAACGTTTTCTTAAAGTTGGTTTCGTAAGTCAGATTCAGTACAGGTCATTTCCTTCGTGGTGTTCTCAGTAAGAAACGTTTTCTTAAAGTTGGTTTCGTAAGTCAGATTCAGTACAGGTCATTTCCTTCGTGGTGTTCTCGGTAAGAAACGTTTTCTTAAAGTTGGTTTCGTAAGTCAGATTCAGTACAGGTCATTTCCTTCGTGGTGTTCTCAGTAAGAAACGTTTTCTTAAAGTTGGTTTCGTAAGTAAGATTCAGTACAGGTCATTTCCTTCGTGGTGGTCTCAGTAAGAAACGTTTTCTTAAAGTTGGTTTCGTAAGTCAGATTCAGTACAGATCATTTCCTTCGTGGTGGTCTCAATAAGAAACGTTTTCTTAAAGTTGGTTTTGTTAACCACACAACTAGGACACATTGATTCATTAATCAGCTTTTGGATGTCAAACATTTGGTAATTTTTACAAATAGTGTTAGAGAGGAAATCCGTTACATTTTTCCATTATTAGCTAGGGATTTGTAAATACATCATCCCACAGACAGGATAGCACATATTACGGCTTTTGATATAACAGTCGTGGTGCACTGGCTGGAATGGGAAAAGGGGCAATCGGAGAATGGATCCACGCATATTACTTTTAGAAAATTCTAAAAATGTCACATACTTAATATATCAATCTGATCATCACTTTAGTTTTGCCTTTACCATAGTTTGACACCCAATAGCCAATGTATGTTTCGTGCTGGGGTGTCGTTAAACATCTATTCTGTTCTGTTCTGTTCTGTTCTATTCTGTTCTATGCTATATCAATCTCTCTTTCAGTTCATGGGATGGTGCATATAAAAGATCCCTTGCTGCTAATCGAAAACAAAAGAGTAGTCCATGAAATGGCGACAGCGGGTTTCTTTCCTCTATATTTGTGTGGTCCTTAACCATATGCCCGACGCCATATAACCGTAAAGAAAATGTGCTGAGTGCGTCGTGAAATAAAACATTTCCTTTGCTTTCCTCTTTCAGTTCCAGGTAGGTGTATGTAAGTATTTCATGACAACCAACGACAGTCGCATACATGTGCTATCTCGTCTGATGGAGAGTGCACAGTGTTATAAAAGCATGCTGTTAACTGGGAGTTATATTCTGTGGTACCTACCTGATCTTCCTGGTTGTGAATTTGAAGATCTCTTGGGTCTCCTTTTGGATTTTTTAACAGTATGCAGCAACCTAAAATAGAAAGCACCACCAGCGCTACAGAAATTCCCAAGGCGATCAGCGGAGGCGTATTACTTGTGCACTTCAACACATCTGACGGAAAGTTAACGTCATATTGGCGTCTGTAACCGGATGGACAATTCTTTAAGCATTCCGTGTTGAACATTACCCAGCCTGCACTGGAACAGTCATCTGGGCTGATGCATGTACTGCTGTTTACCATCAGGTCTTCACCTTTATAACACAGAGATTTGGGGGCCAAACATTGGACATCTACGCAGGTACGATTAATCATGTTGTTTCTATACAATCTGTAAACAAAGACAATTAAAAAAAATATAGGGTTTTGTTTTGTTATTACTGTTCGTTATAAACACGTATGCACTTATGTAAACACACACACACACTTAAAACACACACACACATACACACACCTCTTTGGAGATTCACCGTTAGAGCCAAGTCTCGTGACTCTCAAGGCTCTCTCTCTCTCTCTCTCTCTCTCTTTAGCTCTCTCTCTCACACACACTCACACACAAATACAACACATAATTACAGTTTTATATAAATATATATATATTCCATGGATATATTAGCCTGAGTACTATGACGGTAAGAGAGCTACATGGACCAGAGCGTTGATAACTGTCCAACATTTATATAGCTCTATCACCGTCAGATATTTAAGAGGATGGAACATTATATTTTTGACGTTCCATGTCGGTGATAGCTCTCATCACCGTCAGAGTACACACGCTAGTATGTATGGCGTTTTTCCACTGTCCGTCATCTATCAATGAACGTACTGGGTAGGATGGAGATCAGCGTTGATAACTGTCCAACTAATCCAGCTCTATCACCGTATTACTCAACAATAGGATGGAGAGAATGATAATGTCCATGTAAGTCAATCTATCACCGTCATATACTCACGTTGAATATGTACATACCGGTCCAAAAGCCTTGCACCCTAGAACATCCCTTTAAGTGACATTTTTTGTTGTTTCATGCTTTTCATTCCGTCTCGCATCGACGATGTTTTATAGGCGTTATACTCCCACCCCAGAAATAGATTTAGGCTAATTTTACCCTAAATTCCTCTTGTATGTACATGCTACATTTTTTAAGTAATGTATTTAACGGACCTCAGGGGTTTGTACAGCAGGTCGACTGATCTTAATTCGCAGCCTCTAGTAGGCCCCACGCGATACTTCCTTGGACCCGCATTTTCCGCCCCATGCCTCAGAGGGTGAGCTATGATTCCGCCGCTGATTAGCTCAGTCCCGAAAGTTTAGTTGTAAGATTTGTGTCTATAAAAATATTTCCCCACGATTAACCTGTTACATATTAAATATATTTATCACGTTTTGTCAGACATACACACGCGTACAGGGTATTAAGTGTACCATATGAGCCTTCCGCGTTATAAATGTCCGAAGCCCAAAAACAGCTGCATTTTGTCTTCAAATAATATGTGTACGTATGAAAAGATATTTTTTACAGTAAAAAAATCCAAATGGGACCTAGTCACGAATGTATTAAAACATCGAACGTTTTCCACGATCGCATTTAACATTGTTCAAATCCGAAAAATATTCTTTAAATGTAATAACAATCGGACATAGGCCTCTGATTAGTGGATAGGTGTAAGACATTGCAACAAACTCAGGAATGTCTCTTTAATTAGTATAGTGCTGCTCAAAAGCTAAACAAAAAACCCTATGTCCTGGTAGACAGCCCATATAGCTGAGGTGTGTGCCCAGGACATGTGCTTGAACCGTAATTGGAATATAAGCACGAAATTCTTTTGAAAAGCAATGAATATTAACTCCATTTATTTTTCTTTCCCTTATGTTTTTACTCTGTAATGAAACAAGTCCCCTGAACATTCTGGGGTGGGACGTGCCCAGTGGTAAAGTGTTATGCTCTGGGATCGAATCCGTAAAGAAAACACATTGGGCTATATATTAAATATTTTGCCAGAATGCACAATAGACTGTAGTTCTATCAAAGGCCGTGGTATGTGTTACCTTTGGTGCGGGATTGGTTTTGGTAAATTTTGACATGCTCCTAGTCCAGACTAGAGACCCCTTGAAGTGGCGACAGCGGGTTTCCCTCTCTCAGTATACACTATCTTGCTAAGACATATTATTCCGACGATATTAAACCGTTAATAAAATGTGTATTTAATCGTTAAATAACACTTCCACGTCTTCCTAAACGGGCTTACGCGTACGAAAATACTTGCCTGATGCCAACCAAGTTAAATTGTCGTGAGCGCCACCTGGAGCGCGTTCAAGAGGTTTAACGACGCGTTCAATTTCACTGAAAATATATCGGTTGTGTGTGTGTGTGTGTGGTGTGTGTGTGTATGACATGATGATCAACAGCTATATAAAAATCTAATGTTAAATTATTTTGACACTAGGTCAAGAGGAAGAAGGTTAAAAGTTAAAGTTTTTTTAACAAAACCTCTGTTGCCCCATAAGCTATTCCAACCGATATTTATAGCAATAAGGGATGAAATGAATGTCTTATTACTTCCAGTTTTATTTTATTTTTATTATTATTTATTTTATTATTATGTATTTATTTTTATTTTCAGAGGGGGTGCAACACCCGCCCCCACTTGAGAATTAAAATGTGAGATTGTGTGTCCCCGCCACCACATATATTTCGTTCCTACAGGCCTGTATGGACAATTCAGAATGGGACATGGGTGTGGGTGAATGGGGGACTAAAATGTAAGATTTTGAACAAGATGTTGAACAATACAAAATGCAGCTGCAATTTTCTGCATAAAATATATTAGTAAATAATAAATAAATAAATAAATTATAAATGCAGGAGCAGGTTCAGGGTTTTGTGAAAGGAAGGCGCATTTGATACGTTGACTGGAATAGTGGTACTAATAGATGATATTGCAGGCCCGTAGGAACCGGAGTCGGCAAAAGTCAATCACGAGGTGTCTGGGGACACGTGTCTCTCCCCCCCCCCATACACACACACTTGTGGGCCATATTGCATGACGTCTCCACTTTAACCAAAATCTGATGAGAGTGGATACCCGATGGATCAGTGGCAATGTCCGCCAGAGGCACGATGCGGACACGGACCCAAGTGCCCCCCACCCCCACACCCCCCTCCTCGTTTTTACGGGCTGTTTGATTTTAATTTTTCAGTGGCCCCTGTCTTTGAAAAGTTTGTCCATTTGTCTTTAAATGTAGTTGTTAGACCCCACAATGCAAAATATACGTCCTGGGTAAAACCGCCCAGCGAAACGATGGACTGTACGATCGGTTGCTTTCATTGGTTACAAAGTAGAAGCATACGGTATGCGGGGCCGTAGTAGTGGTAGTGGTGGTGGGCAAGTGGTAGCGGCCCTAGTAGAAAAAGTAGTACAGCAGGACCGTAGCTAGCGTATAAATTCCGTCTTAACTGTTTAAGGAGTTTTAGACTATTAACTACTCAGTTGCCCCCCCCCCCCAACAAAAAATCCTAGCTACGGCCCTGAGTAGTAATAGTAGTGGTGGTATTAGTAGTAGTGGCGTTGTTGATAGTGGCAGTAATATTAGTGGTGGTTGTAGTGGTAGTGGTGATAGTGGTAGTAATAGTAGTGGTGTTGGTGATAGTGGTAGTAGTAATAATAGTAGTAGTGGTAGTGGTGTTGGTGATAGTGGTTGTAATAGTAGTAATACTGCTATTATTGCTACTATTATTATTATTATTAAAATAATTACTGATGTTACTAATACTACTTCTACTACTACTACTTCTACTACTGCTACTACTTCTTCTACCACTAATACTACTACTACTGTTACTACTACTACTACTACTATTACTACTGTTACTACTACTATTACTACTACTATTACTACTACTACTACTACTACAACTACTACTACTGCTGCTACTGCTACTTCTACTAAATCTAGTACTTCTACTACTACTACTTCTATTACTACTACTACTACCACTACTACTACTACTTCTAATACTACTGCTTCTACTACTACTACTTATACTACTACTTCTAATACTACTACTACTTCTACTACTATTTCTACTATTATTATTATCAATATAATTACTGATGCTACTACTACTACTTATACTACTACTACTATTACTACTACTACTGCTGCTGCTGCTACTACTACTACTACTTCTTCTACTACTACTACTTCTTCTACTACTACTTCTTCTACTACCAATACAACTACTAATACTAATACTTCTACTGCTACGACTACTTCTACTAGTACTACTACTATTACTTCTACTACTATTACTACTACTGCTGCTGCCGCTACTTCTACTACTACTTCTATTACTACTACTACTTCTACTACTACTTCTACTACTATTACTACTACATCTACTACTTTTACTATTTCTACTACTACTACTTCTACTACTACTACTTCTACTACTAATAATAATAATTATAATATTACTACTTCTACTACTACTACTACTACTACTAATAATAATAATAATACTTCTACTACTACTACTACTTTTACCATTTCTACTACTACTGCTGCTGCCATTGTTTCTGCTGCTTCTGCCATTTAAGGTTGTTACATCATCTGACTGATCTTTAATATCGTGTTTGGAGTTTGGGGACCATGGCATATTAAACCCTATCGTATACTCTAGATCCTCCCTGCGGTTTGTTCTCACAACATAAAGCAAATGCATGTGTGCTAGTCAGTTACTATTTGTAAATAGTGCGATTGTTACTATAGACACAGACGGACATACGAGCAGACTACCATATGCAATGATAGAAGGAAGGACTGTTTTATTTGATGAAGCACTCAACACATTTCAGAAGGGGCGGGATTTTGCTCAGTCGGTTGGGTGCTCGCTTGATGTGCTTGCGTCGCAGGATCGAACCACCTGGTGGATCCATTCAACTGATTAGGTTGTTTTTTCTCATTCAAACCAGTGCACCACAACTGGTCAAATACTGTGGTATGTGCTTCTGTCTGTGGGAAAGTGCATATAAAAGCTCCCTTGCTGCATCCTCTAATAAACTAATTTAGAATTACCAAATGTTTGACAATTAATCAATGTGCTCTAGTGGTGTCGTTAAACAAAACAAAATTTGACTTTCCAACACATTTTAATTACTACACAGATACTTATCAGAGAGAAAACGCGCTTCCTCCACGCGATGGGCTACTAAACTGACGATCAAAAGAAAGTATACCAATTATTTTTTCAAAGTATTAAAGGGACATTCCTGAGTTTGCTGCAATTTTAAAGATGTTATTGACCAACAGACTTTATAACGATTGTAATGACATATCAACTATATTTTACTGCATAAAATATTAGTGGCTGCATATTAAATGTGTTTTTGGTCGTTTTAATATTTATACTAGGCTAAATTTATTTTATTTCTTAAAATTTCATTTTTTCGTACGTACGAAATTATTTGTAGACAAAATCCAGTTTGGGCTTCTTACAAATATTAAGACGACCAGAAACACATTGAATATACAGACAGTGATATTCTAAACAAGAAAATATACTTAATATGCAAGTTTAATCATAGAAATATTTTATTAGTCGGAAACATCTTACAATGCAGCAAACTCAGGAATGTCCCTTTAAAAAACAACACAAAACACAAGTTGATGCAAATGTTATATTTTGAAAGTATAATAATTTGGCGATAAATAAACACGAGTATACTCAATAAAACCCATAAAATTATAATATCACAGTTCACAACAGCACTAGGGGTGAAATGTGCGATTTCATAAAGGACCACTCATAACGAAGGTGAATAAATTTGACCACAAGAACATGTTTCAATAGCGTGTATGTCCACCATGTGCAAGTATGCAAGCATGGACCCGACGTCGGACAGATTTCCGTCAACGACAATAAAGTCTGTCCGCTGTTGGCCACAGATACCGCCCCAAACCATCACAGATCCACCACCAAACGGTTCAGTCTCCTGAACACAGCACGGAGCTGTTCTCTCTCCTGCACGTCGGTATATCCGTGTCCTGCCATCAGCTCTGAATAACTGGAACCTGCTCTCATCAGAAAAGAGTACACGTTGCTAGTTCCGATGTTGCCAACGTTGAAACTGACATGCCCAACGTAAACGTCGAAGTCGATATTGCCTCGTCAATGTCATCCCTCTGAATGTTCGATAGGCCCTGATACCATGCTGTCGTAGTCGACCACGTACAGTGTGACGAATGATGACATGTCCAAGGCCAGTCGCTGCAGATGACGTCATAGTGAGGAATCTGTTACGTAAGTGTAAGATGCGGAGATGGCGATCCTCGTTGGCTGTTGTGACGCGGGGTCTTCCACTTCATGGTCTGTCTGCAGTCCTGCCAGTCACCCTGTAACACTGTATCACATGGGCATAACTCGCACCCACCTGCACCATACCAATCTCAATCTCAATCTCAATCTCAATCTCAATCTCAATCTCTCTCTCTCTCTCTCTCTCTCTCTCTCTCTCTCTCTCTCTCTCTCTCTCTCTCTCTCTCTCTCTCTCTCTCTCTCTCTCTCTCTCTCTCTCTCTCTCTCTCTCTCTCTCTCTCTCTCTCTCTCTCTCTCTCTCTCTCTCTCTCTCTCTCTCTCTCTCTCTCTCTCTCTCTCTCTCTCTCTCTCTCTCTCTCTCTCTCTCTCTCTCTCTCTCTCTCTCTCTCTCTCTCTCTCTCTCTCTCTCTCTCTCTCTCTCTCTCTCTTCAGCAGTTAGCCTTGCCATGTTCTCTGGTGTTTTACTGTTGACTGAGGCATGTTCTAAGCAATGGCACCCTTTTTTACACCCTTATGTGCACGAGTATCATGTTTCTCGTGCAGTATAAATTTGATGAATAAACTCATTTTGCACGTGCGGCATCGCCCAAACGCAGCAATGTGCGACTATTCGTCATTGATTGCATTATAACGAACAATACTGGAACCTATCTAACCTTCCATGAACGTGTATTGTTTTTATTTATCATAAAACTAATTGGTATATTTTCTTTTGATCGTCAGTTTATTTTATATGCAGCATCCTAGACACGATATAGCGGGACGTAGCTCAGTGGTACACTGCTCGCTTGACGCGCGGTCGGTCTAGGATCGATCTTCGTGTTTGTGTTTGTGTCATCCTGTCTGTGGGATGATGCATATAAAAGATTCTTTTGTGTTAATCAAAAAGAGTAGCCCATGAAGTGGCGACAGCGGATTTCCTCTCAATATCTGTGTGGTCCGTAACCATATACCCAACTTCATATAACCGTAAATAAAATGTGTTGAGTGCATCGTTAAATAAAACATTTTCTCCTTCAGACAGGATAATACACACCACGACCTTTGTTATCAGTTATGGAGTACTGTCTGCAACGAGAAACAGCCCAAATATGCGTCCACCGATGGAGATCGATCCTAGACCGACCGCACATCAGGCGAGCGCTTTACCCGCTCTGATAGAAATAGATATACGATAACTTTATTTAGCCTAATACAGGTATGTTGTACTCCCCCACCGCTAGCTTTAGATCCGCCCATGCCGTCTGTTGTCTTTACGACAATACAATTATAACAGTAGAACAAGATGATCAGGAAAGATGCTACAGTACTGGCGGTTGTTGTGTAATGTAACTAGGTCCTCACCCAAGGGAGAGGTTATTGATTTTTGTCAGTAACATTGCATTGGCCAACTCTACTGCGGCCAGGCTGGCCTATAAACTGGTAGCTTCCCATTCACAACGCAGGGATGTAGAGCACGCTTTTTACAAGAAGTGGACAGAGAGAAAGAGGGAGGAAAAAAACTAAAAAGAAAATATGCTTCACCTTTAAATGATGATCTGTACGTTTCTAGTGGTGACTACATCATTTTGCGGCGGTTTCAGGAATAAACAACTGTGCGTCAAGGAATGTGAGTATGTGTGTCTCGCATTGATTTGCCGTTAGATTCTGTTTACAGTTTTACGAGTCGCAAGTCTTGCTATCTGACAGTGCTTTCTGTTTCTTACTTCGGATAGACACCAAAGCAGACGCCAGTTCGTTTGTAATTTATCAAAGGTGTGCGAATGGAAAATCTTATCTTTATTTGGTATATTTGTGGCTGATACCGTTTGTGGAATATGTTATGCAATGATGAAGTAGTCGGATTTAATTTAAATATTCGTAATTCCTGTCAAGAAAATGGCGGATTTTAAGAAAATTGAGTAGGTTTTTAAGTTACAATCTCGCCAAACCATATCATGCATATGATAGTATAACATAATTAAATTAAATTATAAACACAGAGCTCTACAGTTGTAATAAACATGTGTATTATTAGGATTATCAGCAGCTATCACTAACATTAATGTACAAGTTTGTTTGCATGTTTTTAATTTAATGTTTCTCACCCATTAGTGAGAATATCAATATTTTTGATATCACACACCAATAACACACATATGAGTGATATTGATTTAAAGACACACACAATTGGTTGCTCCTAGTTCTAGATGATTATCTGGTCACCACAGCCATACTATCCAATGAAATAAAAGTTAAAGTTGTTTTGTTTAATGACACCACTAGAGTACATTGATTTATTATTCATTCGGTATTGGATGTCAAACATTTGGTAATTTTGACATATAGTCTTAGTGAGGAAACCCACTACATTTTTCCAGTAGTAGCAAAGGATCTTTTATATGCACCATCTTACAGACAGGATAGCACATACCATGACCAGTCTTGGTGCACTTGCTGGAATGAGAAATAGCCCAATGGGTCCACCGGCGTGGATATATCCCAGACTGACCACGCATCAGGGGAGTGCATTACCACTGGGCGTGGATATATCCCAGACCGACCACGCATCAGGGGAGTGCATTACCACTGGGCGTGGATATATCCCAGACCGACCACGCATCAGGGGAGTGCATTACCACTGGGCTTCGTCTCACTCCTTTGATAGTGTAATGATTTGTCACATGATTACATGGAAAGGGTGGGCAATTCCAATACCATCTCCATTGTCAGTCCAACCCTCAATAAGATCTAACCAGCTCAGTGTGGAAATGCTGACAACATGATATTTGGTCGATGGTCGTTTCGAAGTGTTTGAGAATGTTACTAAAATGTTAACTACAAGTTTTTGTTTGGGGGAAGGATTGTTTGAGAACATTGCATACAGTTGGTGAAATGTTGACTACAAGTTTTTGTTTGTGGGGGAGGGAGGTGCATGGTGGGTGGTTTGGGAATGTATACAGTGGGTGAAATGTCGTATACAAGTCTTTATTAGGGGTGGGGGAGGGAGGTGGTGGGTGGTTTGGGAATCTTGTATACAGTTGGTGAATTGTTAGCTACAAAGTCTTGCTGTAATAACCCCAACATCACACAAGAGTGCCGCTGTACCCAGCTATAATTCAGATGTGTTGTCTTAAGGTTTTCAAGTTATTTGTGAGCTATTTTTAAAGCCAGTGTTTGTAATCCTGCAAACACCAGCGGTATGCAAAATAAACAGCACTGGTCTAGTGAAGCAGTGGAAGCTCTCGGGTCATTACAGACACAAATTACACATATATAGAGAGCTGCTTTTACTTCCATCTCTGTTAGATGAAAAAATTAAATTGCTACTTATTGTTTCTCTCAATATGACTTTATATGAGCATGGTAGCACTCTGTAGCTCAGTACATAGTAAATCTCTCCATTGATGGAAAGAAAGAAAGAAATGTTTTATTTAACAGCACACTCAACACATTTTAATTATTGTTTTATGATGTCCTATACATGGTTAAAGACCACAGAAATAATTAGTGAAGAATTAGTTGTTGTTTTTTCCCATTTTGACCAGAGCCCGGTGACTGATATGTCAAAGGTCTTGGTATGTGCTGTCTTTTTTTTGGTTGGAAAGTGCATGTAAAAGATTCTTGGAAAAATATAGGTCTTTCCCCATGAAGACTTATGTTGTTGGATAGGACAAGGCTCTGTAATAAAGCACTTGCCTGATGCATGACCGATCCAGGATCAATCCCCATCAGTGCACCCAATGGGTTATTTCTCGTTCCAGCCAGTGCTTCACCCACTGTCCTGTCTGTGGGATGTTGCATATAGAAGATCCCTTGTGGCTAACCGAAAAGGGTAGCCCATGTAGTGGCAATAGTTTTCTCTCTCATTATCTGTGTGGTTCTTAACCGTATGTTCAATGCCCCATTGGGCTATTTCTTGTTCCAGCTAGTGCACCATGACTGGTATATCAAAGGCCATGGTATGTGCTATCCTGTCTGTGGGGTGGTGCATATAAAAGATCCCTTGCTACTAATGGGAAAATGTAGCAGGTTGACATCCAATAGCTGATGGTATCGTAAAACAAAACAAACTTAACTTTTTATATGTCCAATGCTATACAACTATAATTAAAATGTATTAAGTTTGTCATTAAATATAATATTTATTCCTTTCCTTCTGCGAACTCTGTTCACAAATACATTTTCTATTTATGTAGCAAATATTGTTTCAGTCTCTATTTAAAAACAAAGACATTTTGTGAAGCAAACAGGTTCCAGGGATGTGTTGGTGGAAAGTTAAAAATATAAAACTCGGAGATCCAGAATGGTTCCAAGGATCTGCTGGCGGAAAGGTCAAAAATTATATAATTAAACATGAGTTCTTTACCAACTAGTCTCATGGCATATTCGACATTACCACAAAACACTGGTTGTTGATAGGTAACAAATGTGATTTGTACCGTAGATCCTCAGCGGATAACTGAATCCGTGCTTGACCCATGAGGAAATGGGTTTAAAGGTCAAAAGAAGGAGGAATGAAATATTGGTTTCTATAATACATACTTGTTCATATGTCTGCACATTGTGGTAATAACCTACTATCTCCAACACATATGGCTAGTTTTTTACCAAATAGCATCTCAGTAGGTCAAAGTTCAAAGTAATATCAACTTTAAATAGAGCATTTAATACTGACATGCCTGACATTGTTGTAAAGTGTTTTATATATTGGAGAATGTATGAGGAAGTGTGGATTTGTGAAAAATAATACACAAGTGCCATAGGGACGCGTTAATATGTATTATTTTTCATGAATTCTGCAACAAGGAATATTTACAAAACAAATAACTCAAAATGACGTGATCCTTTCAGATCGAACCTGGATGATTCGCACACTAAATCCTCGGTAGTGGATGGCTGGCATTAACTCTGATGCATATGTTAAACATAATCTCCTATTTCCTGTTTAGCTTCTGACAATCTTCTCTGTGTTCTGCCAGAATATATCACTATCACTAGTATCAGGTTTATAAGGCTTAATTTACATGTTTATTCAATGATGCAGATGTTTGGCCTTGTCAGCTAAAGCATTGTATTTGTTGACAATGTACAAGTTCTGTCAGTAGTGAGTTCCAATTCCCAGTGTTCAGATTCCTTTGTTAACAGCTGTAGATTGTTGAAAAATAAACTACACCTAGAACTATAGGGGACGTCATCGGTTTGGATTAATTTTACAGCCAGGGCGTGCAATTTGAATTGTTATCGCCTTACTAGGTACTTCAAATGAAGGACCATAGTTTGACACCCAATAGCTGATGTATTTTTCTTGTTAAACATTCATTCGTTCATTCATTCATTCAAATGAAGGTGTCGGCAGACAATTTTGTCTTTTTAACTGTTTTTAAGGGTTAGGTAAATATAGTCTAAAGGAATTACCACTTAGGTGTGCAAAATTTGGTGCATATTTTTTTCTCTGCTGATTCAGACTTTGTAGGAGGTCCACATCAATAATCCATCCAGCACCCTTGAGGAATTTGAAAAATCAAACATGGTGGCTTTTCCACAGACAGGGCCGTTAACCATTTGTGGTGCACTGGTTGGAACAACAAAACCCCCAATCAGGTGAATGGATTCACTAAGGTGGTTTAATCCTGCGATGCAAGCACTTCAGGCGAGCATTCAACCGACTGAGGTAAATCCTGCCCATAACCATATGTTCGATACTAAATAGCCGTAGTTTAAACTGTATAGAGGTGTCGTTAAACAAGCATTCAACCGACTGAGGTAAATCCTGCCCATAACCATATGTTAGACACTAAATAGCCGTAGTTTAAACTGTATAGAGGTGTCGTTAAACAAGCATTCAACCGACTGAGGTAAATCCTGCCCATAACCATATGTTAGATACTAAATAGCCGTAGTTTAAACTGTATAGAGGTGTCGTTAAACAAGCATTCAACCGACTGAGGTAAATCCTGCCCATAACCATATGTTCGATACTAAATAGCCGTAGGTTAAACTGTATAGAGGTGTCGTTAAACAAGCATTCAACCGACTGAGGTAAATCCTGCCCATAACCATATGTTCGATACTAAATAGCCGTAGTTTAAACTGTATAGAGGTTTCGTTCAACAAGCATTCAACCGACTGAGGTAAATCCTGCCCATAACCATATGTTCGACACTAAATAGCCGTAGTTTAAACTGTATAGAGGTGTCGTTCAACAAGCATTCAACCGACAGGTAAATCCTGCCCATAACCATATGTTAGACACTAAATAGCCGTAGTTTAAACTGTATAGAGGTGTCGTTCAACAAGCATTCAACCGACTGAGGTAAATCCTGCCCATAACCATATGTTAGACACTAAATAGCCGTAGTTTAAACTGTATAGAGGTATCGTTCAACAAGCATTCAACCGACTGAGGTAAATCCTGCCCATAACCATATGTTGGACACTAAATAGCCGTAGTTTAAACTGTATATAGAGGTCCGTTAAACAAGCATTCAACCGACTGAGGTAAATCCTGCCCATAACCATATGTTAGACACTAAATAGCCGTAGTTTAAACTGTATAGAGGTGTCGTTCAACAAGCATTCAACCGACTGAGGTAAATCCTGCCCATAACCATATGTTAGACACTAAATAGCCGTAGTTTAAACTGTATAGAGGTGTCGTTCAACAAGCATTCAACCGACTGAGGTAAATCCTGCCCATAACCATATGTTCGATACTAAATAGCCGTAGTTTAAACTGTATAGAGGTGTCGTTCAACAAGCATTCTTGTGGGGCAGGACGTAGCCCAGTTGTAAAAGCACTCGCTTGATGCGTGGTCAGTTTGGGATCGATCCTCGTCGGTGGGCCCATTGAGATATTTCTCATTCCAGCCAGTGCACCACGACTTGTATATCAAAAGCTGTGGTATGTGCTCTCCTGTCTGTGTGATGGTGCATATAAAAGATCCCTTGCTACTAATGGAAAAATGTTGCAGGTTTCCTCTCTAAGAGCATATGTCAAATTTACCAAATGTTTGACATCCAGTAGCTGATGGATGATTAATAAATCAATGTGCTCTAGTGGTGTCATTAAACAAATATTCCTTTTCTTCTTTTGTTGCCCTTGTAGATCACAGGCTGAGGATGTAGGTGATGTTTGATGAGCTCTAGGCATCAGTTTGGCCATTAAATAAAAGCCGTGGTTTCTGCCGGCTTTGGATCATGATTTATGTTATTGATTTTCCTCCTCTCATGAAGAGGCACCAGTGCTTGCATCAGTTGTTTGTGTTTGCGTTTTCACATCCAGCTAACCGTGTCTGGCAACTCTCACTGAAGTGTGTCTAATTGGCTAGTTTGTCAGTGCTCTTAATTGTTTTTATTTAAATTTTTAAAATTACAATAATTGTTCTTCATGACAACAAATAGCAGATTTGATTTATAGTAATAATAATCTTCAGTAAATTCAAGGATAAGAACAATTTGCAAACGGAACAAGATAAAAATGTTTAAACCTTTTTACTTGCAATTATTTTAAATGATCAATTCTTCTTTGAGGCTGGTGAAAAGTTTTGGTATTTTCTGTTGCTAATTATTGCTGTAATCAGCTGACAAAGTTCAGTATGTAGCTTTGTGGTTAAATGTTTGTATCTGCATTTGCAGCTGCTGTAGACATTAAGAAACCTTGAGCATAATGGTCAGATCATAGGGCTTAACGTGCGCATTCAGAGCAAGCTGTTGTAGCACACGCCTGTCATGGTTACAGGTGTTGACTTATGCCGGCTCCTTCGTCCAGGGTGGGGGGGGGAGGAGGGACTGCCCGCACTGCCGGCCAGTGGCATTTGTGGTACTATTGAATTTTGAATGTTCCATAAGATTAAGTCTTAAGGCACATGATTTGGAATGATTCATCGAAAGTATACTTAAGGAGCTATCAACATAATAATGAGATAGGGCCCATGGCACTGGCCCTTGTCTGGTGGATAAAAATTAAAGGGGCGGCATTTAGCTCAGTTAGTTGAGCACTCCTCTGAAGTGCTTATGAGTCACAGGATCGAACCACCTCAGTGGATCCATTCAACTGATTGGGTTTTTCTCATTCCAGTTAGTGCACTACAACTGGTTGATTAAATTTAAAGGCCATGGTATGTGCTGTCCTGTCTGTGGGAAAGTACATATAAAACATCCCTTGCTGCTAATTGAAAAATGTAACGGGTTTCCTCTGATGACTATGACTCAGAATGACCCAATGATTAATTGATCAATGTGCTCTAGTAGACACCAAATAGCCATACTTTTTAAATGTGCTGATAACAGTGTCATTAAAATATATATATATGAAGAGTTAAGGCGCAAAATGCGATATAAATCATTTTCTTTCTACTTTTTAGTTAAAGCCATTATTGTATGTCCATAAGGGCTAATCGTAGGCCCGCTTATTTGCCACAAAACGCGATTGATCCTTATGAAATTGTATTGGGTAAATCCTGTTTTTTTTAATCAAAACGCAATATACCCCAATTAAAAAAATCAATTTTACTGAAAATTAAAAATGGATATATCGCGTTTTGCGCGTAAACTCTTCATATATTCCTTTTGTTTAATCTTTCTCACTATGTAAACCAAGTGTGAAAATAACTATTATAAATATTATGTTAGACACCTAATAGCCATAGTTTAAAAAGTGTAGGGCTCAGAAAATTCCAAGAATGAACGAAATGCATTTGTTCATTAAATTTAGGACATCGTTTACACAGACATAATGGGTTTCACAAAAAGGAAATGAGTCGCCTGAATTTATTTATACATTTATGGCTTACTCAGACCTCTGACAACTGCGAGAATGGTCGTTTGGTCATTTCGTTCGTGCGTTGCTCGCGCAAATCTAACTTTGTGTAACCTATTTTGGGTTTCTGCAAAGTTTTGAGCACCATTTAAATGGATATAGCAGGTTACACAAAACTGAAATGGGTTACATGGATGTATATCTGTGTGACTGATAAATGGGTGTATTTCTGTGTGACTGATAAATGGGTGTATTTCTGTGTGACTGATAAATGGATGTACTTCTGTGTGACTGATAAATGGGTCAGGCAGATTTACAATTCTCAGAGGCATGGTTATTCACATTTTCAATTGTCATTAACAAAATAGTCCTTTCCATGGTTTTCAATAAATACAAATTTTTCAAGCCCTGGCATTCTGTTAAGTGGCGATGGTGGACATGTTTGTTGTTAATTTACCGGTGTGAGATGTCGCACTGTCAGTGTGCTGCTGGTTGTCATCGGGTTGCATCAGAGTTACATCAATCAATATCGATGAAACAAGAATGTTCTGTGGGCTGGTGGGCATTTTTTGTTGAGTGTTCCACTCTCTTTCTAGACTGTTCAATTTGATTAAAGTGCCATCGTCATTGTTAACATTGATCTGTAAGTGCTATTTTTACATGGCTTTGTGTTAAACAACTGCATCGGCAGGTCAATACAGATTACTCACACAAATTTTCATAATTTTTTTAATTATGTTTTTTTAAATTATGTTACCCAGTTCTCACAAAATTTAACGTAATATTTTTTCCTTTCTTTCTTAAATTATGTTATGCAGTACTAGCAAAATTTAATGTAATGTGGGGTTTTCTTTCTGTTTTTAAATCATATTACACAGCTAGTAGTACTACCAGCAAAATTTAACATAATGGGGTGGGTTTTTTGTGCTTAAAATAATGTTTACCAGTGTCCACAAAGTTTAATGTAATGTGGGGTTTTTGTGCTTAAAATAATGTTTACCAGTGTCCACAAACTTTAATGTAATGTGGGGTTTTTGTGCTTAAAATAATGTTTACCAGTGTCCACAGAGTTTAATGCAATTCTTTTGTTTTTCTTTTTTGTTTATATAATACTAACCAGTGCCAAAAAAAAATTCCCTTTAATTTTCAAAATTATGTTGCCGAATGCTATCAAGAAATTTAAGGTTATTGTTTTTTCTTTCTTTTTTAATTGATATAACCAGTCTTAGGCAGACCTGGATGAAGCCAGTGGGCGTGAGACTTGAGGCTGGTACATGGTAGGTGCTGGGTTCACATCCCGGTACTAGCTCCCACCTAGAGCAAGTTTTAACGACTCAGTGGATAGGTGTAAGGCCACTTCTCTCTGTCTGATTAACCATTAACCCTCTGTCCTGGATATAAGTACCAAAAGAAGTACATGTGTATAAACAAACAGTGTGCTACTGACTCCCATTTTGGTAGGAGAGCAGGCTGGCTTTTGCCCGAATTAAACAAAAATGCCTGCATCTGGATAACAACATTTATTTATATTAGCATTAAGGTACTACCAAACAAATCACTATGCATTTTTACATGGATTACAACTAATTTTGAAGGTAGAATAGTGGAAATACATGGTAAAAAGGTCTCAGGTTAGCACATTTTCCCCAAATATTTGTATAATTTTTTCCCAAATTTGAGGTTTTCTTTCAGCACTAGGGGGGCAGTTGGTCTCCCACCCCTGCCCCCACTCTCACCCCCTCACCCTCACACCCTCGTACACTTATGTAAACAAATGACCAACATTGATGTACATTTTAAATTTTACAATGACTAGATCTTTAGAGCCTCACCAGATTCTTGGGAGCTAGGGTATATAAATAACAGTGTTGTATCTGTGGCTGTGTGTAGACTTACAGTTTAGTAGGACCAGACCAGGTTACATCGATCAGGGAAGAGGGAAGATACTAGTACTTGTAGCAATACTGTAGGAAAGATGCTCTACAGTGTGCCATTCAAATACTCAACAACAAAAGAAATACATTTTTTGTTTTTTTCCATGATACATTTAATTTGCTGCAAAAACTGTCAAAATGGGTTCAAATTGTTTACAAGACACTGATAATTTTAATACACACAAACTAATTTTTATAGCATCCACTAGCCATGGGATCAGTGATTTTAAAAATTCACTAGCCCTACTTTAAGTTAATACAATTTTACTAAATAATAGTAATAATCAGATATGTCACCTAAAGAGGGAGATAAAGTTTAAAAACACTAGCATTGGGGGTGGAGGTGGGGGCAGGATATTCATATTTACAAAATACACTTAACTGCAACATTTGACCTCTTTTTCACTAGCCGCCGGGCATGGCAATAGTAGTTATTTACTAGCCCAACATTGAATATTACTAGCCATGGCAGTGGGGTTACCATAATCTACAAGCCTAGAATGATATAAAAATTTGATGCTCAAAAGGGGTAATACCCTCTAAAAATAGTCTACAGCTACAGACCAGAGACTAGTCTCTATAACCATTATTTGTCAGAGGTGCATGAATTTTTACAATGATGAAAAATGGATTTGGTGTCATTACAAACACCAGGATGATTATAAACACATTGGATGTTCAGAAATTGATATTCTAAACAATCAAATATAAGTAATGTCTGATTTCCTGTATTAAAAGTGTCTAAAGAACTGTGTTGCAGTGTTTAAAAACTAGGGTCTGTGACTTTTAATGTCTAAATTAGTGAGAACTGTGTTGCAGTGTTTAAAAAGTGAGAACTGTGTTGCAGTGTTTAAAAACTAGGGTCTGTGACTTTTAATGTCTAAATTAGTGAGAACTGTGTTGCAGTGTTTAAAAACTGGGGTCTGTGACTTTTAATGTCTAAATTAGTGAGAACTGTGTTGCAGTGTTTAAAAACTAGGGTCTGTGACTTTTAATGTCTAAATTAGTGAGAACTGTGTTGCAGTGTTTAAAAACTAGGGTCTGTGACTTTTAATGTCTAAATTAGTGAGAACTGTGTTGCAGTGTTTAAAAACTGGGGTCTGTGACTTTTAATGTCTAAATTAGTGAGAACTGTGTTGCAGTGTTTAAAAACTGGGGTCTGTGACTTTTAATGTCTAAATTAGTGAGAACTGTGTTGCAGTGTTTAAAAACTGGGGTCTGTGACTTTTAATGTCTAAATTAGTGAGAACTGTGTTGCAGTGTTTAAAAACTGGGGTCTGTGACTTTTAATGTCTAAATTAGTGAGAACTGTGTTGCAGTGTTTAAAAACTAGGGTCTGTGACTTTTAATGTCTAAATTAGTGAGAACTGTGTTGCAGTGATTAAAAACTGGGGTCTGTGACTTTTAATGTCTAAATTAGTGAGAACTGTGTTGCAGTGTTTAAAAACTAGGGTCTGTGACTTTTAATGTCTAAATTAGTGAGAACTGTGTTGCAGTGTTTAAAAACTGGGTTCTGTGACTTTTAATGTCTAAATTAGTGAGAACTGTGTTGTAGTGTTTAAAAACTGGGTTCTGTGACTTTTAATGTCTAAATTAGTGAGAACTGTGTTGCAGTGTTTAAAAACTGGGATATGTGACTTTTAAGAAAACTAAATTTATGTTGACATTTCTTCTGTTGGTGAGTATATTTCTTCTGTTGGTGAGTATATTTCTTCTGTTGGTGAGTATATTTCTTCTGTTGGTGAGTATATTTCTTCTGTTGGTGAGTATATTTCTTCTGTTGGTGAGTATATTTCCATATTTTGCCCACTGATAAGATTTTGACAGAATTATTAAGGAGATGAAGACTATTGCAAGCCCTAGCTGCCATTTTTTTTAGCCAGCTGCAAAATGTTGTGGATTACCAAGAGAAAATTCATTATTTTTATTGTACCATAAGGCAGATAATTTACCTCTTTATCTTTTCATGTCAGTGTAAGTCTAATGAATGGAACATTAAAACTGTAATAACGAACTTTAATGGGGAAGCACACGTAACTGTATTGGGGAACACAATCGAGTCTTGATCAAACCACTAGTTCAGACATCATCAGTATATAGTTCCTATCCACATTAACGTTGTTTAAAACATTCAAATCAATAATTCATTTACTTTAGAGACATGCTTTCACTGATTACAAACTTTAGTTTTGTCTAAAATTAGATTCTTAAAGGGACATTCCTGAGTTTGCTGCATTGTAAGATGTCTCCGACTAATAAAATATTTCTACGATTAAACTTGCATATTAAATATAGTATCTTTTTTAGAATATCAGTGTCTGTATATTCAATGTATTTCTGGTCATCTTAATATTTG
This sequence comes from Gigantopelta aegis, assembly GCF_016097555.1. NCBI lineage: Eukaryota > Metazoa > Mollusca > Gastropoda > Neomphalida > Peltospiridae > Gigantopelta > Gigantopelta aegis. The sequence goes on from NC_054702.1 coordinate 1,920,400, forward strand.
TAAGAAGCCCAAACTGGATTTTGTCTTCAAATAATTTCGTACGTACGAAAGAACAATATTTTAGGAAATAAGATGAAATTTAACCTGGTACAAATATTAGAACAATTAAAAACACGTTTATTATACATCCACTAATATTTTATGCAGAAAAATATATTTGATATGTAATTGCAATCATTAAAAAGTCTCTGTTAGTCGATTACATCTTAAAAAGTGCAGCAAACTCAGGAATGCCCCTTTAAAAATTATATTAATTTGTGATATTAACCATATTGACTATCACTGTTGTACAGTTCAGTACAGTTTTGCCAATTTATGGCAGACAAAATTCTCTATCAATATTTTTGGTGATTTTAACATTAATGTTTGTTTTTGTTTAACATCACCACTAGAGCACATTAATTAATCATGGGATGAATATTGGCTGTCAAACATGTATAGTGTTCAGAGGAAACCCACTACATGTTTGCATTAGCAGCAAAGGATCCTTTATATGTTCTATATAAGTAGGAAGGCATGAACCACAGTCTTTAATCTACCAGTAGGAAGGCATGAACCACAGCCTTTAATGTACCAGTAGGAAGGCATGAACCACAGTCTTTAATGTACCAGTAGGAAGGCATGAACCACAGCCTTTAATCTACCAGTAGGAAGGCATGAACCACAGTCTTTAATGTACCAGTAGGAAGGCATGAACCACAGCCTTTAATCTACCAGTAGGAAGGCATGAACCACAGCCTTTAATGTACCAGTAGGAAGGCATGAACCACAGCCTTTAATCTACCAGTAGGAAGGCATGAACCACAGCCTTTAATCTACCAGTAGGAAGGCATGAACCACAGTCTTTAATGTACCAGTAGGAAGGCATGAACCACAGCCTTTAATGTACCAGTAGGAAGGCATGAACCACAGCCTTTAATGTACCAGTAGGAAGGCATGAACCACAGCCTTTAATCTACCAGTAGGAAGGCATGAACCACAGCCTTTAATGTACCAGTAGGAAGGCATGAACCACAGCCTTTAATGTACCAGTAGGAAGGCATGAACCACAGCCTTTAATGTACCAGTAGGAAGGCATGAACCACAACCTTTAATGTACCAGTAGGAAGGCATGAACCACAGCCTTTAATGTACCAGTAGGAAGGCATGAACCACAGCCTTTAATGTACCAGTAGGAAGGCATGAACCACAGCCTTTAATCTACCAGTAGGAAGGCATGAACCACAGCCTTTAATGTACCAGTAGGAAGGCATGAACCACAGCCTTTAATGTACCAGTAGGAAGGCATGAACCACAGCCTTTAATAGGAAGGCATACCAGTAGGAAAGGCATGAACCACAGCCTTTAATCTACCAGTAGGAAGGCATGAACCACAGCCTTTAATCTACCAGTAGGAAGGCATGAACCACAGCCTTTAATGTACCAGTAGGAAGGCATGAACCACAGTCTTTAATGTACCAGTAGGAAGGCATGAACCAGTCTTTAATGTACCAGTAGGAAGGCATGAACCACAGTCTTTAATCTACCAGTAGGAAGGCATGAACCACAGCCTTTAATGTACCAGTAGGAAGGCATGAACCACAGCCTTTAATGTACCAGTAGGAAGGCATGAACCAGTCTGAATGTGATGGAGGGAGGAAACCCAGTTGGAGAATGGGTCCACCGACGGGGTTCGATCCTCCAATCCAAGCATCTTAAGATCCTCCTGCCAGTTTGTGATGTTTTGTGTTTTTACATGTACATTGGGTGTATGTTTCACTTCGGTTATAATATTATAATTAAATTTTCTTTGCGTCTATACACTTTACGATGAACCGAAGAAGAAAAAAAAGCCACGCCTACTACACCCACCCCACCCCACTGACTCGCACTACTTTTGTGCAACAAGCCGGATTATTCTGGCAATAATATTTAGATATTTTGAAGAAAATACACGTGAAAGCTACAAAAAATGTATGCGATAAATTAATTCAAAATGCTATAGCAGAGTAGACATGTAGATATATATGCATTGATTTAAAAAACCCAAACCCCCCTCTGCCCCCCCCCCCCCCCCCAACCCTCTTCGCTAATCATGACATGAGACTCGATCGGTGGCCAAAGAAATAATGTAGGAAACTTCACTTCTGTAACTTACTTGTAAGCGATGTTCTACAGTTGTTAACAAAAATTAAACGGTTCCACCAACAGCATAAATGCTAGACACGGTCCCTTCATTCACTTTCATAAAATATAAACTAAACACGAATAGGACAATTCCTTCCGTAAAAATGCACAGCAGCTAGAGGAAATGACGTCATTTACAAAACAAATCACCTGATTCAAATAATAGTGAATGAACGTTCGTATTCTTACGCGACATAAGTATCATTGAAGTTTACACAAACAATAATACAGGCGTATTTAAAGTTAAACAAAATAAATTCAGTTATGTATTAATAAAGTATGCATATAAATTTAATTATAAGATTTGACCAGAATTAATTTTTGGTTCAAGCAAGTATGAACCGAAAAAACCATGTGCACACTTTTGTATGACCCGTTACGCAGGCTCATACAGTGTGCACATTGTTTTTTCGGTTCATACTTGCATGAACCAAAAAATAATTGCGGTCAATTCTTAAATAATTAAATTGCTACTTACTATTAGCCATTTTGATACGATTTTGAATGTAATGTTTTACCAAAACATGAAAGATATAAAAAAAAAATCTGATTTTTGGCTATGTAAATAATTAGAAAGTGTCTGAATGTTTATAAAATATGATAAGGATTGTAATCTATAAAACTGGAAAGTCTATGCATGATTACAAAATACAGTAAGCATTGTAATCTATAAAACTGGAAAGTTTGTGAATGCTTATTTAATTAAATGATTTTGACTTCTTGGCAGTGGAAAATAATAACCCTGTTAGTATATGATAGATAATATATTCAAGATTTCTTTGGGGGGTTTCTTTCTTTTTGTATATACCTTTTGTATTTTGTTTGTTATGTTTAGATTCCGACAGCAACAATCGAAATGTATCTTGTGGCTGATACTTGATCGCCATGATACTTGATCGCCATGATACTTGATCGCCATGATACTTGATCACCATGATACTTGATCGCCATGAGTTCATTGTCCTGTTTTCCCGTGATGGTAGAAGTTTGTTTTGAAGACAAAAACACCCACTAAAGCATGTTTTATTTACGCTGCTAAATGACTTGGAAGCATTGATTATCCTACTTAATACACTTCGGACTTCGCACGTCCTATATTATTTAGGATAATGAACACTTTGTCAGTATTTAACTGTGACCTCAATAATGTCCTTCATTCCATGAATGCGTGAATACGGTTAGTGTCAGTTAGCACCAAGCATCTTGGCAGCCAGTATTGTGCTGTGTGTTTTTTGCCCCAGTATTGATTGATGTCACTTGGAAGGCAGGTTGCCGATCTGTTATGTGACAGTGGGTGACTACAATCTGTGTCAAATTAGTGGTGATAGTAACCTAGGAGATACACACATGTACCTCAGTATTGATTGATGTCACTTGGAAGGCAGGTTGCCGATCTGTTATGTGACAGTGGGTGACTACAATCTGTGTCAAATCAGTGGTGATAGTAACCTAGGAGATACACACATGTACCTCAGTATTGATTGATGTCACTTGGAAGGCAGGTTGCCGATCTGTTATGTGACAGTGGGTGACTACAATCTGTGTCAAATCAGTGGTGATAGTAACCTAGGAGATACACACATGTACCTCAGTATTGATTGATGTCACTTGGAAGGCAGGTTGCCGATCTGTTATGTGACAGTGGGTGACTACAATCTGTGTCAAATCAGTGGTGATAGTAACCTAGGAGATACACACATGTACCTCAGTATTGATTGATGTCACTTGGAAGGCAGGTTGCCGATCTGTTATGTGACAGTGGGTGACTACAATCTGTGTCAAATCAGTGGTGATAGTAACCTAGGAGATACACACATGTACCTCAGTATTGATTGATGTCACTTGGAAGGCAGGTTGCCGATCTGTTATGTGACAGTGGGTGACTACAATCTGTGTCAAATCAGTGGTGATAGTAACCTAGGAGATACACACATGTACCTCAGCACATCTGCACTGGAAACAAAAGGAATGTCTGTTTAAAAACACCTCGGCACATTTTAAACCTTGGCTATTTGGTGTTTAACAACACCTCGGCACATTTTAAACCTTGGCTATTTGGTGTTTAACATATTGCTACTGTGTTTTAATATTCAGTGAAAAGTTTGTTTGTTTGTTTTGTTTAACGACCCTATTAGAGCACATTGATTTGTTAATCATCGGTTATTGGATGTCAAGCATTTGGTCATTCTGACATATAGGCTTTGAGAGGAAACCTGCTACATTTTTCCATTAGGTGAGGTGATAGGGTTTTACGTGCGCATTCAGAACAAGCTGTTGTAGCTATTGTCCTGGGTGCAGGTGCTCCACGACATGCTTTTTTATTCCATTAGCAGCAAGGGATCTTTTATATGCACCATCCCACAGACAGGATAGCACATACCACGGCCTTTGATATTCCAGTCGTGGTGCACTGGCTGGAACGAGAAATAGCCCAATGGGCGCACCGAGGGTTACATCCTGCCCTTCGGTGAAAAGAGAAAAGCAAGGAAATATTTCTACATGTGCCACTTCTACCAACCAAGCAGGAATCTTTTATATACGTACTTTTCTACAGACAGGATAGTACATACCACATCATTTGATATATTAGTCATGGGCCACTGATTGACAAATAAAGCTTGGTAACTTTGACATAGTCTTTGAGAAGAAACCTGCTATATTTTTCATTAGTAGCAAGATCTTTTATATTGATAGAATCTATTACCCTTGTGAGGTATAGATAAGGCTATTCCAACCCGAGGGACAAAAACATTTTGTCCTGAGGATTGGAATTGCCTTATCTATACCTCACAACGGTGATTGATTCTTATTCTTGCCCATTTAATTACAGTAACAAAACATTAATTTTGTAAGCTACGGTCTGTTTATTGTAGAACGATTCGTAAACATTTCACCTGCAAACTTAATTAATATTTAATCATACACAGAATAATATAGTCCACCTTATGCAACAACATAAATATGTAATGTTCAACTTACCAATAAATATAAAGTTGAAAATATTAATTTGTTAAGTATTTTTAACAATGATAAAACGTGAAATGGCAAAGAGAATTTTTAAAACTATGAGTTATGACATCAGTCGTCGTAAAACATGAGTTATGATGTCACGCGTATGTAGAAATCATCTAGCCCTCAGGTCGGACAGATTGATCTAGCCCTAGGGTCAGACAGATTTTTTTAGCATCGTACAAAAGCTGGATAACCCTATCCAGTGGGCAAGAAATATATTTATATACATTATTCCACAGACAAAATAGCACATACCATGTCCTTTGATATACCAGTCTTGGTGTAATGGCTGGAATGAGGAATAGCCTGGCTAGGAAAGAGAAGAATTAAAATCGTTTGAGAGTTATCGCTGCTGTGATCTATCACACATTAGATTGAGAGTGCTCACTTGCTATGGTGTATGGAGAGGTAGTCAAAACATGTCAAGTCTAGGTGGCATGTGATATTGTTGTCTTGGAAATGTAACAGGGTCATCATACACTATCTCTGGGGCTTGAGATCTCACTAATTTGGGCACAACAGGTTTTCTGTCTGTTCTCAGCCCACGGAAGTCATTGTAATGCAGTAATTTTATTAATAGTTGCTGAAGACTTGTGGGTATTGAGAAATGCATTTTGAGTTATTTTAATCTAATTGAAGCTTAACATTTCAATTTGTTTTAGGTGAAATGTTTTTAGGTCAGCATGTTTGTACTTATTTTAGGCATACATATTTTAGGCACAACATTTGTAATCTAACGTGCTGATCTTGAAGAATTGGTCCATATTAGACATTCAAAAATAAGGCCAATGTGCTTTTGTTAAAAATATCCACCTAATTGTGAAATCTGAACCTAAGCTGCCTGACTTTAAACATAGGTTGGATAGTGCACCACAACTGGTATATCATATGATGTGGTATGTGTTATCCTGTCTGGGATGATGCATATAAAAAATCCCTTTCTGCTAATGGAAAAATGTACCAGGTTTCCTTTCTAAGACTATGTCAAAATTACCAAATGTTTGACATCCAATAGCCGATGATTTATAAATGAATGTGCGTTGTTAAGTAAAACAAACTTTAACTTTTAAACATAGGTTGGCCACCTAATAGCCATAGTTTAAAACGAGCAGATTTGTCTTTAAACAAATATTCCTTTCCTTTAGCGGCAAAAAATAAACATTATGGACATCTTCTTTCTGGTATTTTGCATTCCAGTAAATGATCTCACATTAAAGTAAAGTTTGTATTGTTTAACTACACCACTAGAGCACATTGATTTTGACATAGAGTGTTAGAGACAAAACCCACTACATTTATCCATTGGTAGCAAGGGATCTTTTATATGCATTATCCTACAGACAGGATAGCACATACCACAGCCTTTGATGTACCAGTCATGCACTGGCTGGAACAAGACATGGCACAATGATCCCACTAATAAGGATCGATCCTAAACTGATCGCGCATCAGGCAAGCTTTTTACCACTAGACTACATCACCTCTCTATCACACAGGCATGCATGTGCCATACAAGATTTATGATTATGAATTTAGTATGTGCTTTACCACTGGGCTATGTCTCTCCCCCTCCTTCCATCACACATACATGTGCCATACAAGATTTATGATTATACATTTAGTATGTGCTTTACCACTGGGCTATGTCTCTCCCCCTCCCTCCATCACACATACATGTGCCATACAAGATTTATGATTATACATTTAGTATGTGCTTTACCACTGGGCTATGTCTCTCCCCCTCCTTCCATCACACATACATGTGCCATACAAGATTTACCTCTATGAATTTAGTATGTGCTTTACCACTGGGCTATGTCTCTCCCCCTCCCTCCATCACACATACATGTGCCATACAATATTTATGATTATGAATTTAGTATGTGCTTTACCACTGGGCTATGTCTCTCCCCCTCCTTCCATCACACATACATGTGCCATACAAGATTTATGATTATGATGTGCTTTACCACTTATAGTATGTGCTTTACCACTGGGCTATGTCTCTCCCCCTCCTTCCATCACACATACATGTGCCATACAATTTATGATTATACATTTAGTATGTGCTTTACCACTGGGCTATGTCATCACACATACATGTGCCATACAATATTTATGATTATACATTTAGTATGTGCTTTACCACTGGGCTATGTCTCTCCCCCTCCCTCCATCACACATACATGTGCCATACAATATTTATGAGTATGAATTTAGTATGTGCTTTACCACTGGGCTATGTCTCTCCCCCTCCTTCCATCACACATACATGTGCCATACAAGATTTACCTCTATGAATTTAGTAGTATGTGCTTTACCACTGGGCTATGTCTCTCCTCCCCCCTCCCTCCATCACACATACATGTGCCATACAAGATTTATGATTATACATTTAGTATGTGCTTTACCACTGGGCTATGTCTCTCCCCCTCCTTCCATCACACATACATGTGCCATACAAGATTTACCTCTATGAATTTAGTATGTGCTTTACCACTGGGCTATGTCTCTCCCCCTCCTTCCATCACACATACATGTGCCATACAAGATTTATGATTATACATTTAGTATGTGCTTTACCACTCGGCTATGACTCTCCCCCTCCCTCCATCACACATACATGTGCCATACAAGATTTACCTCTATGAATTTAGTATGTGCTTTACCACTGGGCTATGTCTCTCCCCCTCCTTCCATCACACATACATGTGCCATACAAGATTTATGATTATACATTTAGTATGTGCTTTACCACTGGGCTATGTCTCTCCCCCTCCCTCCATCACACATACATGTGCCATACAATATTTATGATTATACATTTAGTATGTGCTTTACCACTGGGCTATGTCTCTCCCCCTCCTTCCATCACACATACATGTGCCATACAAGATTTATGATTATACATTTAGTATGTGCTTTACCACTGGGCTATGTCTCTCCCCCTCCCTCCATCACACATACATGTGCCATACAATATTTATGATTATACATTTAGTATGTGCTTTACCACTGGGCTATGTCTCTCCCCCTCCCTCCATCACACATACATGTGCCATACAAGATTTACCTCTATGAATTTAGTATGTGCTTTACCACTGGGCTATGTCTCTCCCCCTCCTTCCATCACACATACATGTGCCATACAAGATTTATGATTATACATTTAGTATGTGCTTTACCACTGGGCTATGTCTCTCCCCCTCCCTCCATCACACATACATGTGCCATACAATATTTATGATTATGAATTTAGTATGTGCTTTACCACTGGGCTATGTCTCTCCCCCTCCTTCCATCACACATACATGTGCCATACAAGATTTACCTCTATGAATTTAGTATGTGCTTTACCACTGGGCTATGTCTCTCCCCCTCCCTCCATCACACATACATGTGCCATACAAGATTTACCTCTATGAATTTAGTATGTGCTTTACCACTGGGCTATGTCTCTCCCCCTCCCTCCATCACACATACATGTGCCATACAAGATTTATGATTATACATTTAGTATGTGCTTTACCACTGGGCTATGTCTCTCCCCCTCCTTCCATCACACATACATGTGCCATACAAGATTTACCTCTATGAATTTAGTATGTGCTTTACCACTGGGCTATGTCTCTCCCCCTCCTTCCATCACACATACATGTGCCATACAAGATTTATGATTATACATTTAGTATGTGCTTTACCACTCGGCTATGACTCTCCCCCTCCCTCCATCACACATACATATGCCATACAAGATTTACCTATATGAATTTAGTATGTGCTTTACCACTGGGCTATGTCTCTCCCCCTCCTTCCATCACACATACATGTGCCATACAAGATTTATGATTATACATTTAGTATGTGCTTTACCACTGGGCTATGTCTCTCCCCCTCCCTCCATCACACATACATGTGCCATACAATATTTATGATTATACATTTAGTATGTGCTTTACCACTGGGCTATGTCTCTCCCCCTCCTTCCATCACACATACATGTGCCATACAAGATTTATGATTATACATTTAGTATGTGCTTTACCACTGGGCTATGTCTCTCCCCCTCCCTCCATCACACATACATGTGCCATACAAGATTTATGATTATACATTTAGTATGTGCTTTACCACTGGGCTATGTCTCTCCCCCTCCCTCCATCACACATACATGTGCCATACAATATTTATGATTATACATTTAGTATGTGCTTTACCACTCGGCTATGACTCTCCCCCTCCCTCCATCACACATACATGTGCCATACAAGATTTACCTCTATGAATTTAGTATGTGCTTTACCACTGGGCTATGTCTCTCCCCCTCCTTCCATCACACATACATGTGCCATACAAGATTTACCTCTATGAATTTAGTATGTGCTTTACCACTGGGCTATGTCTCTCCCCCTCCCTCCATCACACATACATGTGTCATACAAGATTTATGATTATGAATTTAGTATGTGCTTTACCACTCGGCTATGTCTCTCCCCCTCCCTCCATCACACATACATGTGCCATACAAGATTTACCTCTATGAATTTAGTATGTGCTTTACCACTGGGCTATGTCTCTCCCCCCCCCGTCCATCACACATACATGTGCCATACAAGATTTATGATTATACATTTAGTATGTGCTTTACCACTGGGCTATGTCTCTCCCCCTCCCCCCCCCCCCCATCATACATACATGTGCCATACAAGATTTATGATTGTGAATTTAGTCTGAGGACTGATCATCTCGTACTCTTGCTTGACATATTAAATGATTTACCAGCTCGTTTCATAAATCAGGTACAGCGTACACACACTCTGTAACATCTATAATTATACATGTCTGTATACAGCACTGGGTGTGTAGATGTCGGGGATGTAGTGGTAATCTCTACCGTGTGCTGGGAGGGAGATCTCATACAACATGGATTACAGCACAACACGTAATAGCACTAATAACACTGGTCGGAGCGGTGGAAGGAATGTTTCACAACAGTAAAACAGGTTGGCAAAGGTAAACAAAATGCTTGTTTATCAACACCGCAGCATATTTTAAACTACAAAAAAGGTATGACTTTTTCAAAAAGGCCATTATAACATAAACCTTACTTTTCATCCCCGTCTGGTGCAAGGACAAAGGTTTGTTGTGGGTTTTTCAGGGGTTTTTTCATTGGTCAAAACATTACGAAGCCCGTTTTTCTTAAACACAGTGTTTAAGCATTATAAATGTATGTAGTTGCATGCATGTAAATCATAAACAGGTGTTTAAGCATTATAAATGTATGTAGTTACACACGTGTAAGACAGGTGTTTAAGCATTATAAATGCATGTAGTTACACACGTGTAAGACAGGTGTTTAAGCATTATAAATGCATGTAGTTACACACGTGTAAGACAGGTGTTTAAGCATTATAAATGCATGTAGACAGGTGTTTAAGCATTATAAATGTATGTAGTTACACACTTGTAAGACAAACAGGTGTTTAAGCATTGTAAATGTATGTAGTTACACACGTGTAAGACATAAACAGGTGTTTAAGCATTATAAATGTATAGTTACATGTGTGTAAGACAAACAGGTGTTTAAGCATTATAAATGTATGTAGTTGCACGCGTGTAAATCATAAACAGGTGTATAAGCATTATAAATGTATGTAGTTGCATGCGTGTAAATCATAAACAGGTGTTAAAGCATTGTAAATGTATGTAGTTATACGTGTGTAAGACATAAACAGGTGTTTAAGCATTATAAATGTATGTAGTTGCATGCGTGTAAATCATAAACAGGTGTTTAAGCATTATAAATGTATGTAGTTACATGTGTGTAAATCATAAACAGGTGTTTAAGCATTATAAATGTATGTAGTTACACGCGTGTAAGACATAAACAGGTGTTTAAGCATTATAAATGTATGTAGTTACACGCGTGTAAGACATAATCAGGTGTTTAAGCATGATAAATGTATGTAGTTATATGTGTGTAAGACATAAACAGGTGTTTAAGCATTATAAATGTATGTAGTAACACACATGTATGAGATAAACATGTGTTTAAGCATGATAAATGTATGTAGTTATATGTGTGTAAGACATAAACAGGTGTTTAAGCATTATAAATGTATGTAGTTACATGCGTGTAAGACGTAAACAGGTGTTTAAGCATTATAAATGTATGTAGTTGCATGCGTGTAAATCATAAACAGGTGTTAAAGCATTGTAAATGCATGTAGTTACATGCGTGTAAGACAAACAGGTGTTTAAGCATTATAAATGTATGTAGTTGCATGCGTGTAAATCATAAACAGGTGTTTAAGCATTATAAATGTGTGTAGTTACACGCGTGTAAGACGTAAACAGGTGTTTAAGCATTGTAAATGTGTGTAGTTACACGCGTGTAAGACGTAAACAGGTGTTTAAGCATTGTAAATGTGTGTAGTTACACGCGCGTAAGACATAAACAGGTGTTTAAGCATTGTAAATGTGTGTAGTTACACGCGCGTAAGACATAAACAGGTGTTTAAGCATTGTAAATGTGTGTAGTTACACGCGCGTAAGACATAAACAGGTGTTTAAGCATTGTAAATGTATGTAGTTACACGTGCGTAAGACCTAAACAGGTGTTTAAGCATTGTAAATGTTTGTAGTTACATGTGTGTAAGACGTAAACAGGCTTTGTAAATTCAGCCCTATATATTTATGTGCGGTATTTTTAATGTTCTAAAATATAAAATGAAATTTCACCCCCTTAAGATCCCTGTCGTTGAGCCCTTTGGGCTATTTCTTGTTTCAGCCAGTGCACCACGATGTATATCAGAGGCCATGGTATGTACTACCCTGTCTGTTGGATGGTGCATATAAAAAATCCCTTGCTGCTAATCGAAAAGAGTAGCCCATGAAGTGGCGACAGCGGGTTTCCTCTCTCAATCTGTATGGTCCTTAACCATATGTCTGACACCATATAACCGTAAATAAAATGTGTTGAGTGCATCGTTAAATAAAACATTTCTTTCTTTCTGTTTTTTTTCACCCCCTTACCACCTCCGTTTTTAACAAACATGGATGAAAATATAGCCTTTATTTTATTTTGGCCTCAGTGACCCCTTGGCACATTCTAAACTGTGGCTATGTGCTGTCTTAACAACACTTACAGAGGATACACACTTACAGAGGATACAGGAAGCCTGTTGCACCGCATGGTGCTGCTCACTAACAACACAGGACAGTACAGGCTATAGTCTTTGCTCTACAGACCTCTGAGGGGGTGGGACGTAGCCCAGTGGTAAGGCTGTGGTATGTGCTGTCCTGACTGGGATGGTGCATTTAAAAGATCCCTAGCTACTCATGAAAAAAATGTAGTGGGTTTTGTTTCTAATACTATATATCACAATTATTCAATGTGCACTAGTGGTGTTGTTAAACACAGCATATTTTAACATAAAAACGAGTGATGTCACCTGGATTTTCAGTTCTCCGAGACCAGGTGTACTTGTACTGGTAATGTTCCAGTTGTGGGACACTCTGTTGGAAGGGCCGTCCATCAGGGGCTAGTGATGTCGCCTGGATGTTCAGTTCTCCGAGACCAGGTGTACTTGTACCGGTAATCTTCCAGTTGTGGGACACTCTGTTGGAAGGGCCGTCCATCAGGGGCTAGTGATGTCACCTGGATGTTCAGTTCTCCGAGACCAGGTGTACTTGTACCGGTAATCTTCCAGTTGTGGGACACTCTGTTGGAAGGGCAGTCCATCAGGGGCCATTGATGATGATATCACCAAATGGGTTTTCTGACTGATTGGTTGGCAGTCCATCAGGGGCCATTGATGACGATATCACCAAGTAAAACATGTTTTGTCTGATTGACTACAAGTCACAAATGTTACAGGTCTTATAAAGGATGCATGTGTTAATGGCTGATGAGCATTGCGTGATCATCTTGATAAGATTTTCACAACCAGCTGATAAACTGGCATCTGGAGCTGGGTTTATCTTCTGGTGCTGGCTTCAAGACAGATTTAACAGCTCATTTGGGATGTGTGAGGCCATTACACCGACTTACATCTCACTAACCACTACCCTGTCTGTGGGATGCTGGATATAAAAGATCCCTTGCTGCTAATCAGAAAGAGTGACCCATTGCATAGCAGCAGTAGGTTTCCTCTCATTATCTGTGTGGTCATTATAGCCATGTGTCGAATGCCATATAACCATAATCAGGGTTTGACAGATCTACTAGCCCTCAGTCCAGGCTAGTGAATGTTTGGTCTGGGCTAGTGGAAATTATCAACTGTATTACAATAATACATAGGGCATTAGCCAAATCTTGTGAGGGCTAGTTGAAAACTGCCATAATTAAAATGTGTTGTGTTTGTTGTTAAATAAAACATATTCCTTCCTTCTGAACCTAAAGAAGAGAAACAAGTTGTAAATAAGAAGAAAAGGCTTTTATTACCCATATGGTTAATAATATCTCAGTACATATTACAGTGATATGTCCCACTAGAATGCCAAGTGGGACGTATCACTTCTATGTCATCAATTGGTGCACTACTACCGTACACTGTAAGTTACAGGAACGTTGGCCAAACGAGTTGAGTAACATAAATAAAACTTGTGACAGTTGAAAATTATTTCACTCGGGATATAAACATGATACAGAATGGAAGCTTGTTTAATATCCTATAAGTATATAAACAGTGTGTTGTTCAAATTTACACACACATTATTATTAGGCACTGCAGATACCAAAGGTTTTCCAAATTTATATCTTACTACCATGTGCTTTTGTGCACATTCATATAGAAGACATGACACAATATTAATCCGCTTTACAGTAAAGTAATATGAAGTGACATATAGTGATGAAGTGACGTCTAATGATGAAGTGACGTCTAGTCATCAAGTGACGTTTAGTGATGAAGTGACATCTAGTCATCAAGTGACGTCTAGTCAACAAGTGATGTCTAGTCATCAAGTGATGTCTAGTCATTAAGTGACGTCTAGTCATCAAGTGACGTTATGAAACTACGTCTATATGAAGTGCTGTCTGTATGAAGTGCTGTCTGTATGAAGTGTATGAATTATAGTGATGTTCCAATGATCGATTATAATTGAAAATTGGTCGCTTTGGGTTCTACTGATATTATTATCAATTTATCAGTTATTAAAATCCAAATTGATGGTGTGGGAAAATGTCATTGTAATAGTTCCTCCACTTTAAATGATGGAATTGATATTAAAAGGTTGGGGTTTGTTTTCATGTGTATAAATAAAAAATATAAATTATCTAGTCAAGTACTACAAGAAACATGAGTGATTTGCGTGGTCTATTCCCAGTGAAAATGACAAATTATCTAGTCAAGTACTACAAGAAACATGAGTGATTTGCGTGGTTTATTTCCAGTGAAAATGACAAATTATCTAGTCAAGTACTACAGAAACATGAGTGATTTGCATGGTCTATTTCCAGTGAAAATGACAAATTATCTAGTCAAGTACTACAAGAAACATGAGTGATTTGCGTGGTCTATTCCCAGTGAAAATGAAACATGAGTGACTTGCGTGGTCTGTTCCCAGTGAAAATGAAACATGAGTGATTTGCGTGGTCTATTTCCAGTGAAAATGAAACATGAGTGATTTGCGTGGTCTGTTCCCAGTGAAAATGAAACATGAGTGATTTGCGTGGTCTTTTTCCAGTGAAAATGAAACATGAGTGATTTGCGTGGTCTGTTCCCAGTGAAAATGAAACATGAGTGATTTGCGTGGTCTGTTCCCAGTGAAAATGAAACATGAGTGTTTTGCATGGTCTTTTTCCAGTGAAAATGAAACGTGAGTGATTTGCGTGGTCTGTTCCCAGTGAAAATGAAACATGAGTGATTTGCGTGGTCTGTTCCCAGTGAAAATGACAACAGGTGCATGTGCTTGTAACTCAGATTCTTATGGTCCTATAATTCTTACTGATTGTGTAATCGAAAGTTGCTTGGTTGGTGTAAACTGATTATATCTGATGATCGATGATGAAATTCCAGCCAGTTCCCAATACTAGCATGAACTACCAGAAATATACATGTGGGAATTCCCCTTTTGGCTCAGTAGGTAGAACACATGAGGTTTTCCCTGAGGGTCTGTGATTCAAGCCTGCAGTTGGTGGAAGTTCATGTGGGAATTCCCCTTTTGGCTCCGTGGGTAGAACACATGAGGTTTTCCATGAGGGTCTGTGATTCAAGCCTGCAGTTGGTGGAAGTTCATGTGGGAATTCCCCTTTTGGCTCCGTGGGTAGAACACATGAGGTTTTCCCTGAGGGTCTGTGATTCAAGCCTGCAGTTGGTGGAAGTTCATGTGGGAATTCCCCTTTTGGCTCCATGGGTAGAACACTTGAGGTTTTCCCTGAGGGTCTGTGATTCAAGCCTGCAGTTGGTGGAAGTTCATGTGGGAATTCCCCTTTTGGCTCCGTGGGTAGAACACATGAGGTTTTCCATGAGGGTCTGTGATTCAAGCCTGCAGTTGGTGGAAGTTCATGTGGGAATTCCCCTTTTGGCTCCGTGGGTAGAACACATGAGGTTTTCCCCTGAGGGTCTGTGATTCAAGCCTGCAGTTGGTGCAAGTTCATGTGGGAATTCCCCTTTTGGCTCAGTGGGTAGAACACATGAGGTGTTCCCTGAGGGTCTGTGATTCAAGCCTGCAGTTGGTGCAAGTTCATGTGGGAATTCCCCTTTTGGCTCAATGGGTAGATGAGGTTTTCCCTGAGGGTCTGTGATTCAAGCCTGCAGTTGGTGGAAGTTCATGTGGGAATTCCCCTTTTGGCTCAGTGGGTAGAACACATGAGGTGTTCCCTGAGGGTCTGTGATTCAAGCCTGCAGTTGGTGCAAGTTCATGTGGGAATTCCCCTTTTGGCTCAGTGGGTAGAACACATGAGGTTTTCCCTGAGGGTCTGTGATTCAAGCCTGCAGTTGGTGCAAGTTCATGTGGGAATTCCCCTTTTGGCTCAGTGGGTAGAACACATGAGGTGTTCCCTGAGGGTGTGATTCAAGCCTGCAGTTGGTGCAAGTTCATGTGGGAATTCCCCTTTTGGCTCCGTGGGTAGAACACATGAGGTTTTCCATGAGGGTCTGTGATTCAAGCCTGCAGTTGGTGGAAGTTCATGTGGGAATTCCCCTTTTGGCTCCGTGGGTAGAACACATGAGGTTTTCCCTGAGGGTCTGTGATTCAAGCCTGCAGTTGGTAGAAGTTCATGTGGGAATTCCCCTTTTGACTCAGTAGGTAGAACACATGAGGTGTTCCCTGATGGTCTGTGATTCAAGCCTGCAGTTGGTGGAAGTTCATGTGGGAATTCCCCTTTTGGCTCAGTGGGTAGAACACATGAGGTTTTCCTTGAGGGTCTGTGATTCAAGCCTGCAGTTGGTGGAAGTTCATGTGGGAATTCCCCTTTTGGCTCCGTGGGTAGAACACATGAGGTTTTCCCTGAGGGTCTGTGATTCAAGCCTGCAGTTGGTGGAAGTTCATGTGGGAATTCCCCTTTTGGCTCCATGGGTAGAACACTTGAGGTTTTCCCTGAGGGTCTGTGATTCAAGCCTGCAGTTGGTGGAAGTTCATGTGGGAATTCCCCTTTTGGCTCCGTGGGTAGAACACATGAGGTTTTCCATGAGGGTCTGTGATTCAAGCCTGCAGTTGGTGGAAGTTCATGTGGGAATTCCCCTTTTGGCTCCGTGGGTAGAACACATGAGGTTTTCCCCTGAGGGTCTGTGATTCAAGCCTGCAGTTGGTGCAAGTTCATGTGGGAATTCCCCTTTTGGCTCAGTGGGTAGAACACATGAGGTGTTCCCTGAGGGTCTGTGATTCAAGCCTGCAGTTGGTGCAAGTTCATGTGGGAATTCCCCTTTTGGCTCAATGGGTAGAACACATGAGGTTTTCCCTGAGGGTCTGTGATTCAAGCCTGCAGTTGGTGCAAGTTCATGTGGGAATTCCCCTTTTGGCTCAGTGGGTAGAACACATGAGGTGTTCCCTGAGGGTCTGTGATTCAAGCCTGCAGTTGGTGCAAGTTCATGTGGGAATTCCCCTTTTGGCTCAGTGGGTAGAACACATGAGGTTTTCCCTGAGGGTCTGTGATTCAAGCCTGCAGTTGGTGCAAGTTCATGTGGGAATTCCCCTTTTGGCTCAGTGGGTAGAACACATGAGGTTTTCCCTGAGGGTCTGTGATTCAAGCCTGCAGTTGGTAGAAGTTCATGTGGGAATTCCCCTTTTGACTCAGTAGGTAGAACACATGAGGTGTTCCCTGAGGGTCTGTGATTCAAGCCTGCAGTTGGTGGAAGTTCATGTGGGAATTCCCCTTTTGGCTCAGTGGGTAGAACACATGAGGTTTTCCTTGAGGGTCTGTGATTCAAGCCTGCAGTTGGTGGAAGTTCATGTGGGAATTCCCCTTTTGGCTCCGTGGGTAGAACACATGAGGTTTTCCCTGAGGGTCTGTGATTCAAGCCTGCAGTTGGTGGAAGTTCATGTGGGAATTCCCCTTTTGGCTCCATGGGTAGAACACTTGAGGTTTTCCCTGAGGGTCTGTGATTCAAGCCTGCAGTTGGTGGAAGTTCATGTGGGAATTCCCCTTTTGGCTCCGTGGGTAGAACACATGAGGTTTTCCATGAGGGTCTGTGATTCAAGCCTGCAGTTGGTGGAAGTTCATGTGGGAATTCCCCTTTTGGCTCCGTGGGTAGAACACATGAGGTTTTCCCCTGAGGGTCTGTGATTCAAGCCTGCAGTTGGTGCAAGTTCATGTGGGAATTCCCCTTTTGGCTCAGTGGGTAGAACACATGAGGTGTTCCCTGAGGGTCTGTGATTCAAGCCTGCAGTTGGTGCAAGTTCATGTGGGAATTCCCCTTTTGGCTCAATGGGTAGAACACATGAGGTTTTCCCTGAGGGTCTGTGATTCAAGCCTGCAGTTGGTGCAAGTTCATGTGGGAATTCCCCTTTTGGCTCAGTGGGTAGAACACATGAGGTGTTCCCTGAGGGTCTGTGATTCAAGCCTGCAGTTGGTGCAAGTTCATGTGGGAATTCCCCTTTTGGCTCAGTGGGTAGAACACATGAGGTTTTCCCTGAGGGTCTGTGATTCAAGCCTGCAGTTGGTGCAAGTTCATGTGGGAATTCCCCTTTTGGCTCAGTGGGTAGAACACATGAGGTGTTCCCTGAGGGTGTGATTCAAGCCTGCAGTTGGTGCAAGTTCATGTGGGAATTCCCGTTTTGGCTCAGTGGGTAGAACACATGAGGTTTTCCCTGAGGGTCTGTGATTCAAGCCTGCAGTTGGTGCAAGTTCATGTGGGAATTCCCCTTTTGGCTCAGTGGGTAGAACACATGAGGTTTTCCCTGAGGGTCTGTGATTCAAGCCTGCAGTTGGTGCAAGTTCATTATCTCTTACTCCATTTTGGAATGTTGGCCATTGCCAACGTGTGTGTCATATTATAAGTGATTATAACATGAACATGCCTATATTTCAGCACAAGTCTTATTCCATCTGTTTACTGTAATTACTTAGCATTACTTCACAATACAATAGACAAGTTGTCAGTCAGGGCAGTTCCAGAATTGATCACAGATGGGGTACAGTACTAGTTATTATCAAGTTTATATCCCTCGTGAAATAGTGTTCATTTGTCACTCGCTAATATGTGTGATATGTGAATATGATTTCACTAGAGACATAAATTTAATAACTGGTAATTCGTTTATTATTCTTTATATAAATAATGTATACATTGTATGGTCAGCAATTACAGCAAACTGATCGATCGATAGATAAATTGTGCAGTTCACTTTTTGTGAAACCATGGCTAATAAGCAGTGCTATAATATCTGTTTAATTATTATTAATCACTAGTTTGCCATCCTATCATTATTGGCAGTGCTATAATATGTTTAATTATTATTAATCACTAGTTTGCCATCCTATCATTATTGGCAGTGCTATAATATCTGTTTAATTATTATTAATCACTAGTTTGCCATCGTATCATTATTGGCAGTGCTATAATATGTTTAATTATTATTAATCACTAGTTTGCCATCGTATCATTATTGGCAGTGCTATAATATCTGTTTAATTATTATTAATCACTAGTTTGCCATCGTATCATTATTGGCAGTACTGTAATTTATGCTATATGCTATATTACACAATTATATATATATATATATATATATATATATATATATATATATATATACTGAGTCAAATTAAAAACTTCACAACCATTTCATCTTGACTAATTAGCAAATATGACAGAAGAATGTGTTAAATAATGTATTTTTTTATTGTATGACGTCCAAAGAAAAAATAGGAATAAATGTTGAGTCAAAAATCTGTTCGATGCACCCACAGCATTTGTCAAAACAACAGTCAAAATGGTATTTTACAAGCGGGGTCGTCTGATGAAATGACAGGTTCAGTAGCATGTATGCCCTCCTTGTGTACCCACAACTGTAAGACAATGCATCCTCATTGACTGCCTGATGCGTGTAAAGACTGCATTAGGGATACGGCACCATTTTTCCATGAATGAGGCACCCAGTTCCTGTAAAGTCTGCAGGGTTCCTGAGAGTGCACAGGCGTCTTCCCAGCACATCCCAGACATGCTCGATGGGATTCAGGTCGGGCGACCATGACATTGATGCCCGCGTTCCTCAGGTAATCCCTTGTCAAGATGGCTGTGTGGGGTCTGGCATTGTCATGCTGAAAGATCAGGCCTGGACCATGAGCTGCCATGAAGGGCACAAGTTCCTGGGCCAGCACCTGGTTGCGGTGTGCCACGGATGACAAGAAGTCGAGAACGGCCATTTCCACAGAAAGCGCCCCAAACTATTACACTTCCGCATCTGAATCTGTCAACTTCACTGACACAACACTGGCATGACATTCACCACGTCATTTTCAAACCCTCTGCCTGCTATCGGCAAATCACAGTGTGAATCTTGATTCATCGCTAAACACGTCCATCGCAAGTGGGGTTGTTCCCACAGTTGACGTTGACGTCGATGAAATTGGGTCTAAAATGGGTCAGACATATGGGCGCCGTGCGTGGAGGTGAGCGGTTCATAGCCGATTTTGGATCGTTTGTGCGGATAGATAGATAGATAGATAGATAATGTAAATAATCATATACTTACCTTTCTTTGACACCTAATAGCCGATTGGTATTTTTGTCTTGGTGTGGTTTTCATATTCATTCATTCAAGTGCTATATATCCCTTTGTCTTAGTGACTGATGAGTTGCACAAAATGTTCATTTGCTGATAAATATACCGGCCTTTCCATGTACAGGGAACTATTACTCACCTGCTAATCGAAAAGAGTAGCTCATAAAGTGGCGTCAGCGGGTTTCCTCCCTCAATATCTGTGTGGTCCTTAACCATATGTCTGACGCCATATAACCGTAAACAAAATGTGTTCAGTGCATCGTTAAATAAAACATTTCTTTCTTTCTTTCTGTCACTTGAGTGTTGTTCAAGGGAAGTAATTTTTATCACCCTTTGGCATGTGAATTTCTATGGTATGAATATGGTAATATTTTAAATGGCTCCCCACAATCTAAGACGGTGAATTTTTATGGTATGAATATGGTAATATTTTAAATGGCTCCCCACAATCTAAGACAGGAGAGCAAATAATCACTCTAGCTGATGATTAATTAATCAATGTGCTCTAGTGGTGTCGTTAAAAAAAACTAACTTTATTTAATCACCCTCTTCAGGGTTGTTTTTTCATGGAAAGGGCTGAATATGTGAGCTTCTTTAGTGATGTTGCTTTTAAAATTGTATTATAAAAGTGTGATTTTGACAAGACACTGTAAGCATAACTAAACATGCAGTGGGTTGTTTACCACCTGTCTGTAATCACTACTAATCCTAACAAGTAGGTGTATTTCAAAGTAAACACGTTTGTTTTGTTTAACTGGAGCACATCAGTTAATTGATCATCGGCTAGTGGATGTCAGACATTTGGTAATTCTCACTCGTAGTCATTAGAGGAAACCCACTACATCTTTCTTAATGCAGCAAGGGATCTTTTATATGCACTTTCCCACAGACAGGATAGCACATACCACAGTATTTGACCAGTTGTGGTACACTGGTTGGTTCAAAGTAAAGATGCACATTTTAAAATTAAATAAATGTACTAAACTACTATAGTAAAAGTGACCTATATGTAATGGATGTATATTATGCACTGAAACCAGTGGTGTAGCATGGGTTGCCAGCGCCTGGGGCATCCAGGGCAAAGCAAGTATTGTGTCCCCTAACCAGTGGACTGACCGTTGGCACTCCCTGAGTCCCTTCCACCAGTCCAGAATGTTGCGCCACTGACTGAAACCCTTCTAAACGAGACACACCATATGTGAAAAATGTCCAGTTGTGAGATAATTCTTCTTTACAGAGGGTCCACTTCTGATAGGTTTCACTGTGTATGTCTTCTAGTAATTATTAGTGTAAAACAGATTGGATATATGCACACATGACGTACACATACATAATAAGATAACGTACTCCAATCACTGTTCCAATGTTTATTTTCATCTACTGATTCCCTTGTACCTGTCTTGAACAATGTGGGCTATCACGTTTCAGGTTTACTTGCATGTGCTCCAGTAGTTACATATGTTTACAAGTAGGCCACCGACCTGGTGCATGCACAGTCAGCATGTAGCGGTTGCATTGTACGTAAAGAAGGACTTCCTGTGTAATGGTGGCCGGTGCATGCACAGTCTACTTGTAGCGGTTGCATTGTAAGTAAAGAGAGACTTCCTGTGTAATGGTGGTTGGGATGTAGCGGTTGCACTGTACTGACAGAGCGACTTCCTGTGTAATGGTGGTTGGGATGTAGCGGTTGCACTGTACTGACAGAGGGACTTCCTGTGTAATGGTGGTTGGGATGTAGCGGTTGCACTGTACGTAAAGAGCGACTTCCTGTGTAATGTTGGTTGTGATGTAGCTCAGTGGTAGAGTGCTTACCTGGTGTATGGTGGGTTCCAGGATCGATCACCCTCCCCCCATTCCAATATGTACCCTAAAACTGGTACATCAAAAGCTGTGGTATGTACTGACCTGTATGAGAAAGTGTATATAAAATATCCCTTGCTGCTATATTATTAGGAGTAGCTTATGCGGTGGTAGTTTTCTTGACCAATTATTGAAGTAATTATATGTTAGACGTCAAAAGTAGTTTTAAAATGTGTGGAGGTGTCATTAAATAAAGTTTAAGGGTTACCGTCAAATATTTACACGGTAAAAGCAACCACAGCTCCTTATTGGTGGTAATGCCAGAATATGACCGTGTTTATTTGTGAAAATACCAAGAAAAGAACTTGATGGAGGGTGCTTGGGGTGTGCATCTCCCTGAAAAACAATAACTCTCTATCGACTTTGTGTTTCAGGGGATGATTGCTATCTAATAATTACTGTTGTACGTTTAAATGGGTGCCCTTTTAAATGTTGCACCAGCTCCCTGAATACTTTCAGTGCTGTTTCTGAAACATTGCAACACTTCTCTAAACAACTCCTGCATTCACCCCTAAAATACTATTTTCTACACCCAATGTTTAGATATACCTGAGATATCAGCCAAATTGGCTTTTTATATTTTAAGCATATTAAAAAAATGTACTTCTTATTCATCCCTGGGGGATTTAGCTCAGTCTGTTGAGGTGCTTGCATCGTAGGATCGAACCACCTCGATGGATCCATTCAACTGATTGGGGTTTTTCTTGTTCCAACCAGTGCACCACAATTGGTCAAAGGCCATGGTATGTGTTTCCCGTTTGTGGGAAAGTGCATGTAAAAGATCTCTTTCTGCATTAGGACAAATTTAGCGGGTTTCCTCTGATGACTACGTGTCAGAATTACCAAATGTTTGACATCCAATAGCCGATGATTAATTAATCAATGTGCTCTAATGTTGTTGTTAAACAAAATGAACTTTAACTTTCTTATTCCTCCCTTGTGAGCATTTATGGAATGGCCCCTACTTATTCCTCCCTTGTAAGCATTTATGGAATGTCCCCTACTTATTCCTCCCTTGTGAGCATTTATGGAATGTCCCCTACTTATTCCTCCCTTGTGAGCATTTATGGAATGTCCCCTACTTATTCCTCCCTTGTGAGCATTTATGGAATGTCCCCTACTTATTCCTCCCTTGTGAGCATTTATGGAATGTCCCCTACTTATTCCTCCCTTGTGAGCATTTATGGAATGTCCCCTACTTATTCCTCCCTTGTGAGCATTTATGGAATGGCCCCTACTTATTCCTCCCTTGTGAGCATTTATGGAATGGCCCCTACTTATTCCTCCCTTGTGAGCATTTATGGAATGGCCCCTACTTATTTATCATTCTTTTACTGAAAATAAACCACAGAACGTTTTGTATTTCCTCAGGTTTTAGTCAGGTCTGTCAGAATGTCAGGCTTGAAGCACATAAATTGTGTTTACCTGTAAACGAATTGTTTTCTACTTCATCATCAGCTTTTAATAGACTGTCTTTAGATGTGTGTCATTTATCATGTTTAGCACAACAGTGGCAGATTTTCAAAAGCAGGCTAAATCCAACCTATTTATGGATAGTTCACTCAGTCTGAATTAAAACAAGGTGTTACAAAGAGTTTCATGTTGTATTTGTGGTCAAGAAACTAAAAAAAGTTGATTTAAGACAATTTTTTCAAAAATATTGAACAGGTTTTTTCTTCTTCATTTTGTTTAGTGCTTAGCTGTGACTTTGACGTTTGATCCACTTAGAACTGTAGATATTAAATAGGTTAATAGTTGAAAGATACGTATATACAAGTACAAATATTAAATAGGTTAATAGTGCAAGCACACACAGAAGACATAATTACATATATTCACACAGACACATACACACACACACACATACACACACACACACAGAGACAAAGAATAGACATAATTACATATATTCACACAGACACATACACACACACACATACACACACACACACAGAGAAAGAATAGACATAATTACATATATTCACACAGACACACATACATGCACACACAGTAGACATAATTGCACGCACACACATACACACAGTAGACATAATTACATATATTTACACACACACACATACACACATAAATAAAGAGATATTTATACACATTACACACATCGACTGTTGAAACTAAGCAACAGGTGAAAATAGCCGAGGAGGAGGTGAAAATGCACGGCAAACGGAGTATGTTGGTTATTTTCAGTGGGTGAGAGAGAAAGGCACATACTGAAGCTGATGTAAGCAGCAGATTGGATTTCACAGGCATTTCCCCCAGTTAGTCGGGCTTCCATTCTTTTCCTCAACATTACATGCACATTTTTCTTCCCTGTCTATTTTTTGCTCTCTCTGTGTCTCTCTCTCTCTGTCTCTCTGTCTCTCTAGCCTTACCTATTGCTCTGGTATCCATTGCCACCTTGCCGCATGTGCCCCTAATTTTCTTTTCCGACTCATAGCTTAACGGTTTCTACCGACTTTCTGGGAATAACGAGGCATTATGAAGGAAGAGTGTGGCGCTTGCTGAGTGGGTTATAGCCAGTGGAACTGATCAGTTGTCATACATTGTCTTTATGTGTGTGGGTGTCAAGAGTGTTTTTGGGGAAGAGTTTTTCATCCGTAGTTTTATTTGAAGGGCAAATAGAAAAAAAAGTGTCAATTTCTTACTGGAAATGTGTTCTTGCATTTTTGACATGCCGGTAATGGTTGAATCATAAGGATTTCCATATGCAATGGATTTAATGAAAGGCCAGCAGGTATGGTATGGTTCTGCATGCAACCTGTTGCCATGTTCATTTTAAATGTTGATTTCAAATGTTGATTTCAAATGTTCATTTCAATTCAGGGATGTGATTTTAAAGATTTTTATAGCATTTCAGCTTTTTTTTGCATGAAATATTTTTTACAAAGTACTCTGAAATTAATCTGATAAACAAAAATGTATGATTATTAAAGTATGGTATATTATTATTATGGTATAGGGTTTTTAACTTTTTACAGCTTTTGTTGTTTCATTTTTATGAAGTTACTAAAAAGGCATGATATCTGTAGTAGTAGGTAGTACCTTTCTGATGGCGATGGGGTCGACTTTACGAAGTTACTAAAAAGGCATGATATCTATAGTAGTAGGTAGTACCTTTCTGATGGCGATGGGGTCGACTTTACGAAGTTACTAAAAAGGCACGATATCTATAGCAGTAGGTAGTACCTTTCTGATGGCGATGGGGTCGACTTTACGAAGTTACTAAAAAGGCACGATATCTATAGCAGTAGGTAGTACCTTTCTGATGGCGATGGGGTCGACTTTACGAAGTTACTAAAAAGACACGATATCTATAGCAGTAGGTAGTACCTTTCTGATGGCGATGGGGTCGACTTTACGAAGTTACTAAAAAGACACGATATCTATAGCAGTAGGTAGTACCTTTCTGATGGCGATGGGGTCGACTTTACGAAGTTACTAAAAAGACACGATATCTATAGCAGTAGGTAGTACCTTTCTGATGGCGATGGGGTCGACTTTACGAAGTTACTAAAAAGACACGATATCTATAGCAGTAGGTAGTACCTTTCTGATGGTGATGGGGTCGACTTTACGAAGTTACTAAAAAGACACGATATCTATAGCAGTAGGTAGTACCTTTCTGATGGCGATGGGGTCGACTTTACGAAGTTACTAAAAAGGCACGATATCTATAGCAGTAGGTAGTACCTTTCTGATGGCGATGGGGTCGACTTTACGAAGTTACTAAAAAGGCACGATATCTATAGTAGTAGGTAGTACCTTTCTGATGGCGATGGGGTCGACTTTACGAAGTTACTAAAAAGGCACGATATCTATAGCAGTAGGTAGTACCTTTCTGATGGCGACGGGGTCAACTTTACGAAGTCACTAAAAAGGCACGATATCTATAGCAGTAGGTAGTACCTTTCTGATGGTGACGGGGTCAACTTTACGAAGTCACTAAAAAGGCACGATATCTATAGTAGTAGGTAGTACCTTTCTGATGGGGACGGGGTCAACTTTACGAAGTCACTAAAAAGGCACGATATCTATAGCAGTAGGTAGTACCTTTCTGATGGTGACGGGGTCAACTTTACGAAGTCACTAAAAAGGCACGATATCTATAGCAGTAGGTAGTACCTTTCTGATGGCGATGGGGTCAACTTTACGAAGTTACTAAAAAGGCATGATATCTATAGCAGTAGGTAGTACCTTTCTGATGGCGACGGGGTCAACTTTTATGGTTTAACTCATTGTTAAAGGGACATACCCTAGTTTCAACCCGTGAAAATTAACACTAAGTTTAGTTAATCTACAAACCTGTAACACATTTGGATAAAGTTACAACTGAGTGAAACATGAGTCTCTGACTTTGAAATGGTGAAATACCCTCTAAAAATAGACTAAAAGTCTACACCATAACTGTTACTTCTCAGACGTACGTACGTTTTGAAAAATATGAGAAATGTATTTTGTGATATTAAAAACACCATGATGACCAAAAACACTTCGAATGTACAGAAATGCATAATCTAAACAATAAAATCTAAGTAAAGTATGATTTCAGTTATCAGAAAACAGCTCTAATAGTAAACAATATGTCTTAGTGTTTAAAAACCAGGGTATGTACCTTTAAAGTTTCACATTCACATATGGCTCCATTTCTCACAAACTATATGTCCTTGATCAATAAAACTTGGTTTATAGTTAAGGAAGGAAATGTTTTATTTAATGACGCACTCAGCACATTTTATTTATGGTTATATGGCATCAGGCATATGGTTAAGGACCACACAGATATTGACTGAACTAAATCCCACCTCTAATATCTACAGATGCAGCTGTTAGCAACATTGGATAGGTTTATGTTAGGCGAGATAGTTAATTGAAAAAATTGATGTTTTTAAAAGGGTATCATATCTTTGTTTATTACACTGATGTGCAGACAGTCTATGATCGATTCCCAGTGGTGGGCCCATTGGGCTATTTCTAGCTCCAGCAAGTGCACCACAACTGGTATATCAAAGGCTATGGTATGTGCTATCCTGTATGTGGGATGGTGTATAATAAAGATCCCTTGCTGCTAATCAAAAAGAGTAGCCCATGAAGTGGCGACAGTGGGTTTCCTCTCTCAATATCTGTGTGGTCCTTAACCATATGTCTGATGCCATATAACCGTAAATAAAATGTGTGTCATTAAATAAAACATTTCCTTCCTTCCTTCTGTGTCTCATAAAGTAATAATACCTTTAACTTGATGCTACAAAAATTATTTTTTTAAATTAAAATTAAAATTGCAACAGTTGTAGATAATTAGCACTATAAGGCATCCTTATTTACTTTCATTATATTTAGTATAACACAAATGGAAGGAAATGTTTTA
The DNA here is from genome assembly GCF_016097555.1 of Gigantopelta aegis. NCBI lineage: Eukaryota > Metazoa > Mollusca > Gastropoda > Neomphalida > Peltospiridae > Gigantopelta > Gigantopelta aegis. The sequence goes on from NC_054702.1 coordinate 1,947,992, forward strand.
TTTAATGATGCACTCAACACATTTTATTTACGGTTATATGGCATCAGACATACGATTAAGGACCACACAGATATTGAGAGAGGAAACCTACTGTCGCCACTTCATGGGCTACTCGTTTTGATTAGCAACAAGGGATCTTTTATATGCACCATCCCACAGACAGGGTAGTACATACCACAGCCTTTGTTACACCAGTTGTGGAGCACTGGCTGGAACGACAAATAGCCCAACAGGTCCACCGACGGGGATCGATCCTAGACGGACTGCGCATCAAGCGAACGCTTTACCACTGGGCTATGTCCCACCCCCAATAATACAAAAGGCAAAGGAATGTTGTTTGTGAAAACCTCAGCTAGGTGTACTTATAGCAAAAAGGCCCAGCACGGATCTTTATAAGCACTTCCCATGTATGGGCAGGACAGTACATACCACAGGTTTTTCTGTATCAGTCATATTTTGTTTAGCTTTGGAAGAGATCCACATAATGTGTCGGATAATATACCACTGCTAGCACTGGACTAGAGTGATCTGTCTGTACAGTTAGAGGTAATAGACTATTTTTGGACAATCACACTGATTTGTTGGGCAAATAGCAACCAGCAATCGGAGATCGGGAAGTAGCTCATTTTATACAATGTTATATATAGCCTGAGGTGGACATTCTGGGTTGCAGTATATCAAATCAGTTGTCATTGGTTATGATGTTGATGATATAGCCTGAGATGGGTGTTCCAGGTTGCAATACATCAAATCAGTTGTTGTTTGCTATGACGTTTATGTTGTATATATATAGTACAGTAAGAGATGGAATTTCCAGGTTGCTGTCTTATTGCAATAATATTAACGTTTTCTTGCTCAATGGTGGGCATTCTAGGTTGTACACCAGATGAACACTAACACAGAACTCTTTGATTTCAACCAGCACTCCAAGGTTGGTATGTATATAGAACATTGGTATGTGCTGTCCTTGTCCAAATTCATACCCAACACAGATGTACTTGAACCCTGCTATTCTATACATGAGAAAGTGCATAAAACGGATCTTTTGGTGCTAATAATAGCAGTAGCCATGTGGGGGTAGCAGTTTTCTTCTCTCAAGCGTATAATTACAGTGTTTAACACCTGATGGCTGTTAATTAAATGATACATGTATTTTGTGATGTTGTTAGTGGCACTTCACCCTTAAAACATGTTGAACAATATTTGTGTAAAATACTTAGTTCTTCAAGCTTAAAGTATTGTTCTATGCATGTCCATGCATGCATTTAAATATGCCTATAGGCCTACTAGTGCACACTATAAAGTGGCAGTCGTCCTTCAGACGGAGTTTGAACCATACATCATTATAGTTGGGGGGTTTTAACAACATGGTGAGAACTCATTGATAAATTATTCATCGGCTATTGCATCTCAAATTTTGGTGTTTTTTAACACATACTTTAAAAAACAATTTTATATGTTTCCATTAGCAGCAAGGGATCTTTTATATGCACATTTCCACAAACAGGACAGCACATACCACAACCTTTGATATACCAGTCATGGGGCACTAGTTTCATATATCATGGTAAGAAACAGCTCACCCCATCAGACAAGTATCTGATAGTCATTTATGACTACACATACCTTCATGTCTCTGTCAGAACTTCTTTTGAAATCAGTTTTGTGCAGAGATACAGTTGAATAGAAGTTGAAGGGGAAGCGGGTATGAAACAAATAAGGACTCAGTAATATTGGGTCATCTACAGTTGGATGAAAGGGGCAGTAAAATAAAGACAGTTTCTTTCCTTGTCTGGGAGGCAGGTCTCCTCCCCCTGCACCCCACTAGTGACTAGACAAAACCCTGTACCCCACTAGAGTCAGCCGTGCTATGGGTATAGTTGTGGACATTCCGGTAGGTCTGGGATCTCATTATTCCCATGCCTGGCTGGAAGAACAGCGCCACTGACAGGACAGAATGCTATCACATCCATCACATGGCGATTCCCTGTCGGTGTAGATTTAAGTGGTGTGTAACCACCTGCCTGTGATCGACACACTGCAGTGCTTGCTGCCATCACACTGGTATTGTCTGACTGGCACAATGGTCTGCATGATAGTTAGGAGTGGACGTACCTCGGTGGTCACCTTTAGGTGTGATAGGTCCCAGGATCAATTGTCATCAATGGACTTCTGTTTTTTTCTAATCCTAGCCAGTGTTGCCATGACTAGCATATTAAAAAAGTTTGTTTTGTTTAACAACACCACTAGAGCACATTGATTTATTCATCATCGCCTATTAGATGTCAAATATTTGGTAATTTTTACATATAGTCTTGAAGTGAAAACCTGCTATATTGTTTCATAAGTAGCGAGGGAGTCTTTTGTATACACTTTACAACAGACAGGACAGCATATACCATGGCTATATTAGTTGTGGTGCACTAGTTGGAATGGGAAAAATGCAATCAGAGAATGGTCCACTAGGGTCCACTAAGGTGGTTCGATCCTATGATGTCAAATTGTTTTTAATTTTGACATATAGTCTTAGAGAGGAAACCCGCTACATTTTGACATATAGTCTTAGAGAGGAAACCCGCTACATTTTGACATATAGTCTTAGAGAGGAAACCCGCTATACTTTGATATATAGTCTTAGACAGACCTGTCAACCTTTAGTCAAGAGAAAGCAGGAGATGTGTGTTGAAAAAGCAGATTTTGTCAAAAAGCAGGAGATTTTTTAAATTCACACAATTTAACCCAAAATCGCAAGATTTAAGAAAAACATTATTACAATAAGTTATATGAATATTTTATAATGTCATATATACTTCTTAACCTTAGATCTTGGCATTAAAAAAAATTAAAAAATATATATATATATTTTTTTTTTTTTTTTTTTTTTTTAAAGTTTAAATATTATTATGATTTAATACATATTTAAAAAAAAAAAAAATATTTTATCCAAAATTTTTAAGAACATGAACAAGAAATAAAAAATTTAATTAGTACATTTACGGTATTACACTTACAGCCTTACAGGTTGCGTTACATTATCATTTGTGGTTAGTGTACCTAAGTACCAAAGACAAATTTATATAAATCTTATAAATTAATATTAAGTTTTTACTATAATGAGGAACGGTGGTGTGGTACTTATTTAAAATCATTATAATGATGTAATAAACATTGTATTTTCATTAATCATAAGTAAAACCTCATTACGGACATCGTGTGAAATATATCGGAATTATACCCATTTCCGTGAGTAACTTTATGTCAATGTCAAACACAACATTTTTTAATTGTACAAAAAGAATTTCTTGAAGTGTACCCTTATAATCAACATTTTACCGCACAAACATACAAAATTAACTGACACAAGTATGTTTATACAGCTAATTGGTCTTTTCGTTGTCTTGCTGTGACATGTGATTTTAACATGCATCGTGTGTATCGCTGTCAACTCGGGAGTCTGGCAGTTCAAATTTGTCATAGTTGCATTATGTAATCCAGTGGGAAGACATTTTACTATTCAGAGGTGTTATTAGAACTAAATTGGATAGTGGGTTTTTTTATATGGCAACACTGAATGTCAATACACAGCCTGTTGAATTAGCGGCAACACGATTCGTAGCCATTACGATGACAACAAACATTATAATAACACGTCATTTTATAAAAAAAATTTAACAATATAGGTCTCACTACACAGATGTCATCTGCCATTGAAACCCATGTTAAACTGCCCAACTTCAAGTGAAGATTGCCCATAGAACGGGTTCTCGTTGGCACCAACAACATACACCATTGCGAACATACATTATATAAGCATTTATTTTCACTGCAAAATTGAGAACATTTCCGTCTCAGTTTTTTGCTATATGACCGCATCTGGCTGTAGTACCGGTCCGAACAGGTGGTTCATTAATCGATTCACTCCGGCTGTCACGTGCGCTATATACCCATGTCCCAAAAGGTCGATGCACAATATTACAAAATAACATGGGCAAAAATACAGCCAGAAGGCTTACCATTAAACATACATATTGTTTTAATTCTTCACCATTTCCTAGAAGTGAATATGTGAACCATAACATGTGTCACAATTAGGAACTATAGTGGACCGTGATGAATGAACTCTCACCCGGAAGTGATCTGTGTAGTGAGACCTTAAGGTCTCACTACACAGATGTCATCTGCCATTGAAACCCATGTTAAACTGCCCAACTTCAAGTGAAGATTGCCCATAGAACGGGTTCTCGTTGGCACCAACAACATACACCATTGCGAACATACATTATATAAGCATTTATTTTCACTGCAAAATTGAGAACATTTCCGTCTCAGTTTTTTGCTATATGACCGCATCTGGCTGTAGTACCGGTCCGAACAGGTGGTTCATTAATCGATTCACTCCGGCTGTCACGTGCGCTATATACCCATGTCCCAAAAGGTCGATGCACAATATTACAAAATAACATGGGCAAAAATACAGCCAGAAGGCTTACCATTAAACATACATATTGTTTTAATTCTTCACCATTTCCTAGAAGTGAATATGTGAACCATAACATGTGTCACAATTAGGAACTATAGTGGACCGTGATGAATGAACTCTCACCCGGAAGTGATCTGTGTAGTGAGACCTTAAGGTCTCACTACACAGATGTCATCTGCCATTGAAACCCATGTTAAACTGCCCAACTTCAAGTGAAGATTGCCCATAGAACGGGTTCTCGTTGGCACCAACAACATACACCATTGCGAACATACATTATATAAGCATTTATTTTCACTGCAAAATTGAGAACATTTCCGTCTCAGTTTTTTGCTATATGACCGCATCTGGCTGTAGTACCGGTCCGAACAGGTGGTTCATTAATCGATTCACTCCGGCTGTCACGTGCGCTATATACCCATGTCCCAAAAGGTCGATGCACAATATTACAAAATAACATGGGCAAAATACAGCCAGAAGGCTTACCATTAAACATACATATTGTTTTAATTCTTCACCATTTCCTAGAAGTGAATATGTGAACCATAACATGTGTCACAATTAGGAACTATAGTGGACCGTGATGAATGAACTCTCACCCGGAAGTGATCTGTGTAGTGAGACCTTAAGGTCTCACTACACAGATGTCATCTGCCATTGAAACCCATGTTAAACTGCCCAACTTCAAGTGAAGATTGCCCATAGAACGGGTTCTCGTTGGCACCAACAACATACACCATTGCGAACATACATTATATAAGCATTTATTTTCACTGCAAAATTGAGAACATTTCCGTCTCAGTTTTTTGCTATATGACCGCATCTGGCTGTAGTACCGGTCCGAACAGGTGGTTCATTAATCGATTCACTCCGGCTGTCACGTGCGCTATATACCCATGTCCCAAAAGGTCGATGCACAATATTACAAAATAACATGGGCAAAATACAGCCAGAAGGCTTACCATTAAACATACATATTGTTTTAATTCTTCACCATTTCCTAGAAGTGAATATGTGAACCATAACATGTGTCACAATTAGGAACTATAGTGGACTGTGATGAATGAACTCTCACCCGGAAGTGATCTGTGTAGTGAGACCATAAATAGGCTATCCCACAATTCTCACTTCGGCAAAGGTTAAACAGTCGGGACAATTCGGCCTGGTACATTCTCGGAAACCGAAAGTAGTCGACATTTTCCGAATGAGAAAAAAAGGCAGAGTTACTTCCCTTCTGTTATTTTGACAAAAGAGGATCAATTTTTTTTTATGCTTACAAAAATGTCATTTAAAAGGAGAAACTGTCTCCCGCACAGGTGAAAGGAGATTTGATCAAATACCAGGAGACTCCCGCGGAATCCGGGAGGGTTGACAGGTCTGGTCTTAGAGAGGAAACCCGCTACATTTTGACATATAGTCTTAGAGAGGAAACCCGCTACATTTTGACATATAGTCTTAGAGAGGAAACCCGCTACATTTTTAATTCTGACATATAGTCTTAGAGAGGAAACCCGCTACATTTTTACATTAGAAACAAGGGATCTTTTATATGCACCATCCCACAGACAGGATAGCACATACCACAGCTTTTGATATACTAGTCTTGGTGCACTGGCTGGAACGAGAAATAGCCCAATGGGCTCACTGACAGGGATTGATCCCAGACTGACCATGCATCAGGCGAGCATTTTACCTCTGACCTCAATTCCTTTTTAAATCTCTCAATATATTCTTCCCACCAATGACTATACCATGGATTAAGAAAATAGACAATGTATTTGTTTTGGGGTTTTTTAGTAGAGTTTTTATAGCATTTTGAGAAATAGTGTTGTGCATTCTCCTTCCAGTGAATTTTTATTTTTATTTGTTAGTGTCTGAGTTTTTGTGATATTGTTTTGAGAAATGGTGTCTCCATCATCCAGTGATTATAATTTTCTTTATTCATCAGGTCGGAGTGTTTGTGATATCGTTTTGAGAAATAGTGTCATCTGTATTGATCACAGAACATGTCTGATAACTCTCACTGCAGTCAGTGCTCGGCTAAACGGCCTCATCGATCGCAGTCTCATAATCTAATTCATTACATAGCCATCTTTTTTAATCCATGTCATCTGTTTTGCATCACACAGAAGGAAGCAGGCACATTGAGTACAAATAAAATAACCAACTGCTCATCACATTGTTTGATATTTATGTACAAGCATGTCTTTAGAATAGCCAACTGCTCATCACATTGTTTGATATTTATGTACAAGCATGTCTTTAGAATAGCCAACTGCTCATCACATTGTTTGAAATTTATGTACAAGCATGTCTTTAGAATAGCCAACTGCTCATACATTGTTTGATATTTATGTACAAGCATGTCTTTAGAATAGCCAACTGCTCATACATTGTTTGATATTTATGTGTGAGCATGTCTTTAGAATAGCCAACTGCTCATACATTGTTTGATATTTATGTACAAGCATGTCTTTAGAATAGCCAACTGCTCATACATTGTTTGAAATTTATGTGTGAGCATGTCTTTAGAATAGCCAACTGCTCATACATTGTTTGATATTTATGTACAAGCATGTCTTTAGAATAGCCAACTGCTCATACATTGTTTGAAATTTATGTGTGAGCATGTCTTTAGAATAGCCAACTGCTCATACATTGTTTGAAATTTATGTGTGAGCATGTCTTTAGAATAGCCAACTGCTCATACATTGTTTGAAATTTATGTGTGAGCATGTCTTTAGAATAGCCAACTGCTCATACATTGTTTGAAATTTATGTGTGAGCATGTCTTTAGAATAGCCAACTGTTCATCACATTGTTTGAAATTTATGTGTGAGTATGTCTTTAGAACAGCCAACTGCTCATCAAATTGTTTGAAATTTATGTATGAGCATGTCAACTGCTTATCAAATGGCTTCAAATTTATGTGTGAGCATGTTTTTAGAATAAAAATGCATAAGTCATAAGGATTATTGATGCAAAAACTATTTTAAATTTGTTTCATGGAATGCTTGTTTTCAACACTTAACAACAGGGGTGTAATATGGACTGGATTATGTGGGTAAGCAAATATGAACGAACCTACCGGACCCTTTTATCTACATTACATCTTCCCCTGGACATCTACATATGTATCTGTATTATGTGGGTAATCAAATATGAACCTACCGGTCCCTTTTATCTACATTACATCTTCCCCTGGACATCTACATATGTATCTGTATTATGTGGGTAATCAAATATGAACCTACCGGTCCCTTTTATCTACATTACATCTTCCCCTGGACATCTACATATGTATCTGTATTATGTGGGTAATCAAATATGAACCTACCGGTCCCTTTTATCTACATTACATCTTCCCCTGGACATCTACATATTATCTGTATTATGTGGGTAATCAAATATGAACCTACCGGTCCCTTTTATCTACATTACATCTTCCCCTGGACATCTACATATGTATCTGTATTATGTGGGTAATCAAATATGAACCTACCGGTCCCTTTTATCTACATTACATCTTCCCCTGGACATCTACATATGTATCTGTATTATGTGGGTAATCAAATATGAACCTACCGGTCCCTTTTATCTACATTACATCTTCCCCTGGACATCTACATATTATCTGTATTATGTGGGTAATCAAATATGAACCTACCGGTCCCTTTTATCTACATTACATCTTCCCCTGGACATCTACATATGTATCTGTATTATGTGGGTAATCAAATATGAACCTACCGGTCCCTTTTATCTACATTACATCTTCCCCTGGACATCTACATATGTATCTGTATTATGTGGGTAATCAAATATGAACCTACCGGTCCCTTTTATCTACATTACATCTTCCCCTGGACATCTACATATGTATCTGAATAGCCTAATATTGCACTGTAAAAAAACGTGTCTTAGCCTCAGCGGGAAGTGGGGGGTGTCTGCGAACCCGGCAAATCCACCCCTACTCTACACCCATGAAAAGTAAAATCTTAAGTGAACATTGGATAGGTCGTATTTCAATACTGTTATCTTTTACCTACACAGCCAAGAGGGTGGGATGTAGCCCAGTCAGTTGAGCACTCAGCTTGTGTCGCAGGATCAAACCACCTCAGTGGATCCATTCAAACTGATTGTCATTTTTCTCATTCCAACTAGTGCATCACAACTGGTCAAATGACTTGGTATGTGCTGTCCTGTCTGTGGCATGGCGCATATAAAAGATCCTTTACTGCTAATGGACAAATGTCTAAGACTATATGTCCAAATTACCAATGTTTGATGTCTGATAGCTGATGATTAATTAATCAATGTGCTCTAGTGGTGTTGTTAAACAAAAACAAACTTTCAACTTTTAACACAGTAAAATATTAAAATATGTTCATGACTGTGGCTTTGTTGCAGTTTGAGAAACACAGTAAAATATTAAAATATGTTCATGACTGTGGCTTTGTTGCAGTTTGAGAAACGTACATGAATTGATTATCACACTGTACCATATTTCATTACCGTGTCTGTTTGCTTTAAAACTCTATTCATTGAGAATTAATCATCCTCAGTAATTATTTACTTTACTATTTTATACTGCTATCCTGCAATATCTTTTGGTTTACTTTACTATTTTATACTGCTATCCTGCAATATCTTTTGGCTACAGTCTCTAATCTACATTGGGGCCAGATGTAGCCCAGTGGTAAAGCTCTCGCCTGATCATCCCCTTTCACTGGGTTGATTGGGCTATTTCTCATTCCAGCCCATGCTCCACAACTGGTGAAACAAAGGCCATGGTATGTACTATCCTGTCAGTAGACTGGTGCATATAAAAGATCCCTTGAACAAAGTAGGCCATGGTGTGGTGGTAGCTGGTTTCTATGCTTGTTTATGTTAATAGGAAACCAGCGGTAGTAAGTAAACAAAAACTTCACCAAAAAGTAACAATTAAAAAATCCAATGCTAAAGCCCATGCCTGCATTGTTGACCATCAATAGTTCAAAGTCACTTGCTATCAGTTGCTATCATGAATGGTATACCAAAGGATGTGGTGTGTACTATCCTGTCTGTGGGAATGTACATATAAAAGATCGCTTGCAACTAATATGGGAAAATGTAGCAGGTTGCCCTGTAAGACTGTGTGAAAGTTACCAATGTCTGGCTGATCCAATAGCTCATCCAATAGTGATGGGGCAGACGTAGCCCAGTGGTAAAGCGTTTGCTTGATGCACGGCCGGTCTTGGATCAATCCCCGTCAGTGGGCCCATTGGGCTATTTCTCACTTCAGCCAGTACACCACAACTAATATGTCAGAGGCCATGGTATGTGTTATCCTGTCTGTGGGATGGTGCATATAAAAGATCCCTTGCTGCTAATCGAAAAGAGTAGCCCATGAAGTGGCGACAGAGGGTTTCCGCTCTCAATATCTGTGTGGACCATAATCATATGTCCGACACCATATAATCATAAATAAAATGTGTTGAATGCGTCATTAAATGAAACATGTCCTTCCATCCTTCCTTCCAATAGCTGATGATGAATAAATCAATGTGCACAAATGGTGTCATTAAAGAAAACAATGTTGTGAGTTAATTTATTGTTTGTTATAGCTCCAATATACACATCCCACTTTGTTTGTGGTTAACACAGCCAGCCGCCACTCAACACAGCTGTCGTTGGGAGAAAACCACCAATACTGTCACCTTATTATAGTTACAACTTAATGTGACCTTATTCTAACCTTATTTCTTAACACTGATTTTTATTATCTTCTTATAGCGGCGATTGTAATGATCTTACAGGACCGTGTTTCTTTGCAGTGATTATTATGATCTCTGACCTCATCTATTTATTAGTTTATTAGTCCAACCAAAGGGGATTATAGGTTTCATCTCTATTCTTTTGTCTGTCTGTTTGTCTGTCTGTCTGTCTCTGTCTGTCTGTCTGTCTGTCTGTGTCTGTCTGTCTGTCTGTTTGTCCGTCTGTCTGTCTCTGTTTGTCCGTCTGTCTGTCTCTGTCTGTCTGTCTGTGTCTGTCTGTCTGTGTGTCTGTCTGTGTGTGTCTGTCTGTCTGTCTGTCTGTCTGTCTGTCTGTCTGTGTCTGTCTGTCTATCTGTCTGTCCCACATATAGCTTTCCAGACCTTTTTTCCCACAATGCTTCAAGATATTGAACTGATATTTTGTTAGTGTTTCATTAAGTACTGTTACAGATCAAATTTGACTTTCATGGCAATTTATATAGTTTTGGCAGAATATTAGCTCTTGAACTTAGGAGATACGAACATTTGTTTTCTGGACTTTTTTTTGCAGTGCCTCGGAATATTGAGCTGGAATTTTGTGTATAGCTTTTTCATGTACTGTTACAGAACAAGTATAACTTTTATGGCAATATACCCATTTTTCTTAATAATGGGTTTTATGATTTTATTTTAACTGTGATTTTATAATGATCTTACTGTAACCTCTTCATTATGTTCATTATGACCTTTGACCTCATTTCTGTGTTTCTTATTTTATTTACTCTGACCTCATTTCTTTGCAGTGCTGATGCTGACGATGTAATGGAAGCAGCTGTCAAATGGAAAGAAGTGGTGGCCGAGGAAGCCATCATGCCAGCTCGACTACGCCATCTCGGTCAGACCCGGCTCAAGCCGCCAAGGTGAACCCCTCACAGAGGTCACAGCAGAGGTCAAAGATCTATGATGTTTCTGTGCCCTCGAAGCAGACGGCGACCTTCCCTCAAGGTCAGGATCAGGGACTCAGCTTCCTGGCCATCGCTCAGGCTGCCAGTAACAGACCGAGCTCCAGCAAGCCGTCTGTGCCGGAACACAAAACGTCAAACAGTCTTCCAGCCCGGGCTTCTCTTAATGTGTCTTCATCATCGGGTCAAGGAGACAGTAAAACAGGTCAAGCCAATCCAGCCTCCATTGCTCAACTTGCAAACAGTCTGAAGGAGCAGAGCGTTGCGTCCAGCACAAAGTCTAAAAGTCACGGTGCGTCTAGTGAGAAGGTAAAATATGACACGCATCCAGGTTCACACAAATCTGGACAAAAGTCCAAATCGGCAGCAAATCAGAAATCTAAGACTATTATCAGAAGTGAGGAATATGGAGTGCCAGCAAAGGCAAAACGACCTGAAAATCTGCCAAAGTCACAAAGTGATTTTATTGCTGAACATTTTCCTGCTAGTCCTAAATCTAAGGTTCATTTCAAGTCTAAATCACAGGATAAAACAAACGAGGTTAAGCGACAATCATCTGAACCTCTCCCCCCAAGTGAGCTTCATAAAAAATCAGGTCACAAGTCAAAGAGCAGTAGTAGAGATGATATAGAAAGTGTCTCGAATGAAAAGACCAAACAGTCTGTGATAAAACCTAAAAGGAGTGCCAGTGTTGATTCTACTCTGTCTGGTAACAAGAAGTCAGCTGATGCACAAAAGTCTTCAAGTGATCATTCTCAGTCTAACTCAAGAACTAAATCATCCAGTGGTAAAACTGATGAAGTACTTTCAGAAGGTTCTGTGCCAAAGAAGAAAATCACCTTCACGAACAAAGACTCGTCATCATTTAGTGTGATCACAGAACAACCCAGCAGCATCCAGAAGAGGTTTTCAAAGGATGGAGGCAACAAGACGGTGATCATTGGCCTGGACAGTGTGGTTGCCCCAAAGGTCCAGACCAGCGTGCCTGTCCTGAACCACCACAAACAACATGAGCCGAAGAAGACTCTCAAGAAACAGGCCACATCCTCCTCCAGCGGAGTCTCGCTGGAGTCTGTCGCCACGACGGCCACCAGACTGGACGATGTCCATGTTGACCTCACAGAGATCGTGGAGGACCAGGGCTACAAACCCGTACATTCCACAGAGGGGATCCAGGTTCAGCTGGGCATCCCGAGTGCACCGTACCACCGCATCGTGCACGTGACGACTCGCAGCATCTGCCTGAGCTGTGCCGGGGCCCTGCTGCTGCTGCTCGGTTCACTGCTGATGTTTGGTCCGGTTCTCGTGCTGGTCATCGTCCTGGTTCCCCTGTGTCTGCTCGTCAAGCGGCTGTGTGACGTCTGCTGCTGCTGCCGCTACTGTGGTCACTGCTGCTCCTTCTGCTGCACGGAGCACGTCTCACAGACGGAACAGATCTGGTTACAGAAGTCACCCAGCAGCTGTCCCGTCGTCCAGAGTCTGGTGATCCTGCAGCACGGGATGGACATAGACAGGATTCGCGATCTCATCAATGCTCGGCTCATCTCGGCCGAGGACCGGCGGGGAAACCGACTCTATCCACGCTTCACGCAGAGGATCGTGCCCTTCTGCTGCGGCTACGCATGGGTGAATGACCGACGCTTCATCATCAGTAATCACATCTTCGACATAACACTGCGACTGCGGTCGCTGGAAGATCTGCAGGAGTACATTGCCGACATGGCGTCCCACCCTCTGCCCATGGAGTACCCACTGTGGGACATCCAGATCTACCAGAACTTTGGCCCGCAGAGAGACACAGTTCTACTGTTCCGAATGCACCCATGCATGACTGACGGAATCTCCATGATACAGATTCTTCAACAGGCTCTTGTGGATTCGCAGGATGTGGTTTTACGACCTTTTCATCGAGGAATTGGCCCGGCGTTTCTGGGTACTTTCCGTGCATTTTTCTTTGGCCCTTTGCTGTTCTGTTATAAATATCTGTGTCTGAAGAATGACTTCAACCTCCTCCACGGGAACCACGTTCACCCGTCGGGCGAGATGGCGATCGCGTGGTCAGCTCCCTTCAGCATCCGGGCAGCCACAAGGATCAAACAGGTAAACATACTTATATTTCTAAATCTCTTCACAACTTTCTTATTAATGGCAAGTGTTTAACAATATTATAATATGCATTACCTCCACTTCAAATAATATATTATTAAGTACCCTTGGTAACTGATCAATATCATGTGGCTAACAAAATCAAGCCCTATACCTTGATTGACAAATCAATACATTTTAAAAATATTCTGATATAAAATTTTCAATCTATTTAAAACACACCAGCAACATACTTTCAATGTAAACAAACTATTTCTAGGAAGTATTGACCTTTGACTGGCTCTGTAGTGTGTTAATCAGTGAGAAAAAGACGGATCGCCCGTCGGACTGGTAGTTGTATTGTTTAACTCTTACAGTCAGTAAAAGACGGATCACCCGTCGGACTGGTAGTTGTATTGTTTAACTCTTACAGTCAGTAAAAGACGGATCGCCCGTCGGACTGGTAGTTGTATTGTTTAACTCTTACAGTCGGTAAAAGACGGATCGCCCGTCCGACTGGTAGTTGTATTGTTTAACTCGTCCATCAGAATGTTTAGTCGCATTTGGTGAACGGGCCAGTACTTTCTGCAGCCCTGAATACCCAATTAAATATTATATTAATATTGTGCTTTCTATTATGGAGTGGGGTTGTGTTTTTTTTTAAACCTGTCTAAACCATACCCTGGACAAACCGGAATCCTGTCAAAGTTTCATGATCCCAAATTTTCCAAATTCTGAACGGGATCCTCTAAACACCGGATTCAGTCTAAATAACATAAATATTAGGTGATCCGGTTCAGACTTGTTTCACTGTACTTGTTTGTGTTGTTATTAATCAATATTAGGTCCCTGGCGTGATCCGGTTCAGACAGGTTTCACTGTACTTGTTTGTGTTGTTATTAATAAATATTAGGTCCCTGGCATGATCCGGTTCAGACAGGTTTCATTGTACTTGTTTGTGTTGTTATTAATCAATATTAGGTCCCTGGCGTGATCCGGTTCAGACAGGTTTCACTGTACTTGTTTGTGTTGTTATTAATCAATATTAGGTCCCTGGCGTGATCCAGTTCAGACAGGTTTCACTGTACTTGTTTGTGTTGTTATTAATCAATATTAGGTCCCTGGCGTGATCCGGTTCAGACAGGTTTCACTGTACTTGTTTGTGTTGTTATTAATCAATATTAGGTCCCTGGCGTGATCCGGTTCAGACAGGTTTCACTGTACTTGTTTGTGTTGTTATTAATAAATATGTTTTACGTTTAATATACAGATTGTGTGTTTTTCGCTTAGCTTCGTCTGGGTATGAACAAAAACAAAACGTGGTGAACGTTTCAGTGAGCCACTGCACCAATCACACATTTACTGCCTGATTGGTTTTTTTTCAACCCTCTGATTAAATTAAAAGAAATAACACACAGTTAATTAACCATTCATCATGTTACTTTCATCTATAATTGGATTTCAATTCTTTATAGAAACTTTGAGCAATAACTGGTCATCAGTTATAAATACAAATAACATGCTAGAAAATGAATGAAAGATGTAAAATAAAAATAGCGTTATTACAAATAGAATTATTACAATCAAAGGAAGATATAATAGAACATGTGCAATTCGACTTTCACGTCTTTGGAATACTTTCAATAAATATTTACCTAAATTACACAAATCTTTAATATTATTTGTACTTAGCAACTGTATTAATTTGAACATACAGTAGAATCTCGTTGAGTCAAACTCAGAAGGATCGAATACTCTGCAACGCTCAAACCAAATACGAAGTCCCAAGTTACACTTTAACATTGTTGACCGAATGGTTATGTCGAACTACCCGATGGGTCGAACACTTTCTTGGGCACCGACAAGGTTCATAATAATTTTTAATATATAAAACTCTTAAATCGTTAAAAAATTGCCAACATAATACACTTTGAAACTGGAATAATTTCATAAGATAGTTCTATAAAGTCATATCCTTTAATAAATATTTATAAAGATAAGAACATTTAGTCGATTCTTGTAATATGCCTGTAAGATGTTGCTTGCACTATCTATAATTCTCTGCCATAACATGGGTAAATAGAAGTTAGCACTGGCTAGTGAATCCTGCTCTAACCACAAAGCTGAAAATCCCAGGGAGCACAATTATTGTTTGATATGAGTTGCCACATTATTATCCTTTTCACATTTAAACCGAAGTTTATCATAGGCAATATGCAATATACAATTATTTGTATTAAATAATTTGTACCAGTATTTTGACATATGATATGGGTGTACATATGACAGGGGATAACTACCTGTTCAAAATATATCATAATATTATACTTTTAAAATATCTTTACAAAAATCAAGATTTAGCCAACACAATAGTAATTAACTGTTTGCTTTTTTTCATCTTCTTTCTGCTTTTTTTTCTCTTCTCTGTACTTTTATCTCTTTCTGTACTTTTATCTCTTTCTGTACTTTTATCTCTTTCTGTTTGTCCTCCTTGTTTACCATAGTGAAAATTATATTTTATTAAAAAAAGAAGGGAAGCAAAGAGAATTATATTTTATTATTATGGTTTTTGTCATCTTGATTTATTAAATACAGTCAAATGTTGTTATCTACATCTGTTATCGTGTTAGCCCAGTATATTTTATGGTTGAGGAATAGCATAATTTTTACCAAAAAAACTTCAGCCAAGTAGTCTACTGTTCTAGAACTAGACAGACATATGGACAGTGATAACTGCTTTCTTCCATCAGATATAAGTAGACAAACTTGAAACATTTCTGTTCTAATACAACAATAATCCTATGATTGACATTAAATACCCTTTACACTGATCATTTTTCTGTTTACTGACAACAACTATTTCACATATTAATTACTAATATACACACTACAGGAAGAACTATAGTGTGTGTATTAGTGGTTAGTATGTAAAATAATAGTAATTGGCGAACTCGAGAATGATCAATGTAAAGGTATGTAACATCAATCAGGATTATTGTTGTATTAGAGTGCAAATCTTTGCCTATTGGATGTACCCAGTGGCAGGCAAACCCCCATGTTTTCGTTATAGACTTACATGTATTTCTGATGGCAGAAATTAATTAAAACTGTCTACATGTCTGTCTAGCTTTCAAACGACAGAACACTCAGGTTTAAAAAAAGTGCAGTTTATCTTAAAACTCCATTACATTGAGGATTTGATTGTAACCCTTCAACATGCAGATGAAGATGTTTGACTATATGTTTGTATATATGTAAATGTAGATATGTAAAATGTAGGGAGAGGCCTACATATAGAGTTTGTTGTGTTTATCAACACCACTAGAGCACATAGATTAATTAATCATAGATGTTGGATGTCAAACATTTTGAAATTGTGACACATAGTCTTCAGAGGAAACCCGCTACATTCTTCTATTAACATGAAGGGATGTCTCACATGCACTTTTAACAATACCACAGACAGGACAGCACATATATACATTTGATATCCCGTCATTGGGCAATGGAAAGAAAGAAAGAAATGTTTTATTTAACGATGCACTCAACACATTTTATTTACGGTTATATGGCATCAGACATATCGTTAAGGATCACACAGATATTCAGAGAGAAAACCCGCTGTCTCCACTTCATGGACTACTATTTTCGATTAGCAGCAAGGGATCTTTTGATATGCACCATCCCACGGACAAGATAGTACATACCACTGCCTTTGATATACCAGTTGTGGTGCAGTGGCTGGAATGAGAAATAGCTCAATGGGTCCACCAACAGGGATCGATCCGAGACCGACCGCGCATCGAGCGAGCACTTTGCCACTGGGCTATGTCCAACCCCTTGGGTAATGGTTGGGACAGGAAAGAAAACCAGTCGGAGAATGGGTCCAACGATGGGACTCAATTCCTCAACTCAAGTTTAATATGGGTCAATGTTGGGACAGGAAAGAAAACCAGTCGGAGAATGGGTCCAGCGATGGGATTCAATCCCTCAACTCAAGTTTAATATGGGTCAATGTTGGGACAGGAAAGAAAACCAGTCGGAGAATGGGTCCAACGATGGGACTCAATTCCTCAACTCAAGTTTAATATGGGTCAATGTTGGGACAGGAAAGAAAACCAGTCAGAGAATGGGTCCAACGATGGGATTCAATCCCTCAACTCAAGTTTAATATGGGTCAATGTTGGGACAGGAAAGAAAACCAGTCGGAGAATGGGTCCAACGATGGGACTCAATTCCTCAACTCAAGTTTAATATGGGTCAATGTTGGGACAGGAAAGAAAACCAGTCGGAGAATGGGTCCAACGATGGGACTCAATTCCTCAACTCAAGTTTAATATGGGTCAATGTTGGGACAGAAAAGAAAACCAGTCGGAGAATGGGTCCAACGATGGGATTCAATTCCTCAACTCAAGTTTAATATGGGTCAATGTTGGGACAGGAAAGAAAACCAGTCGGAGAATGGGTCCAACGATGGGACTCAATTCCTCAACTCAAGTTTAATATGGGTCAATGTTGGGACAGGAAAGAAAACCAGTCAGAGAATGGGTCCAACGATGGGATTCAATCCCTCAACTCAAGTTTAATATGGGTCAATGTTGGGACAGGAAAGAAAACCAGTCGGAGAATGGGTCCAACGATGGGACTCAATTCCTCAACTCAAGTTTAATATGGGTCAATGTTGGGACAGGAAAGAAAACCAGTCAGAGAATGGGTCCAACGATGGGATTCAATCCCTCAACTCAAGTTTAATATGGGTCAATGTTGGGACAGGAAAGAAAACCAGTCGGAGAATGGGTCCAACGATGGGATTCAATTCCTCAACTCAAGTTTAATATGGGTCAATGTTGGGACAGGAAAGAAAACCAGTCGGAGAATGGGTCCAACGATGGGATTCAATTCCTCAACTCAAGTTTAATATGGGTCAATGTTGGGACAGAAAAGAAAACCAGTCGGAGAATGGGTCCAACGATGGGATTCAATCCCTCAACTCAAGTTTAATATGGATCAATGTTGACCAATCACAATACTGCTGTATTAGTCCCCTCCCGGTCCAATCAGAGGGAATTATAGGTTTCATCTCCATCCTTCTGTCTGTATGTCTGTCTGTCTGTCAGGGTGGGGCGTAGACTAGTGATAAAGTGCTCGCTTGATGTGCGGTCGGTCTAGAATCAATCCGTGTCAGGGGGCTCACTTGGCTTTTTTTTTTCCAGCCAGAGCACCACGACTGGTATATTAAAAGCCATGGTATGTGCTATCCTGTCTGTGGGATGGTGCATATAAGATCCCTTGCCACTAATGGAAAATGTAACAGGTTTCCTCTCTAAGACTATATGTCAGAATTACCAAATGTTTGACATTCAATAGCTTAATAAATTAATGTGCTCTAGTAGTGTCGTTAAACAACACAAACTTTAAACAACACAAACTTTAAACAAAACAAACTTTTGTCTGTCCATCTGTACCACATAGTTTTGTGGATGTTTTTTCACAATACTTTGAGAGTTGGGCTAAAATTTTGTGTATAGTTTTATCATATACTGTTACAGATGAAGATTCACTCTGATCGAAATTACCCATTTTTGACAGAGTTATGGCCGTTTTACTTAGGAAAAAATAATTTGTTTTCCGGACTTTTGTTTTGAATGTTACAAGACATTAAGCTGAAATTTTGTTTATTGTTTTATAATGCACCGTACTGTTACAGATCAAGTTTGACTTTCATGGTGTTTCACCCACTTTTCACACAGTTATGACCCTTGAATTTAGGAGATATAAAAATGTATTTGGGCTCAGTAGAGAACGTGTACTGCTTTAGCTTTCTTGTTTTACATACCTAAAATAAATATTAAGATTTTTTGTTCAATGTTTCAATATATTGAGGTGAATTTTTCTTTACAGATTTATATTGTACTGTTACTAAAAAAAAAAAGATACAAAAATTTGTAGGGCCCGGTAGGGGACATGTATTGCATCAGCAGTACTGTAAGAATGCTTGTTTCACATCACTAAAATAAATATTGCTTAACCCCCAACAGGTGGCGAGATGCACTCTGAACGAGCTGTTCATGGCCGTTACCGCGGGCAACATCCGCACGTACATGCAGCTGAGCGGGATCACGAACCCGTTTAACCTCAAGTGTGTAATCCCCATCGACTTCCACAGCGGCGCGGCCAACGTCACTGACATGGCCAACAAATACACCCTGGCCGTGTTGCCACTCCTCACCAATGTGGAAGGTGCTATCCCACGGCTCTGGGGCGTCAAGACCAAGATGGACGAGTTCAAACAGTCGCCCGAGGCGGCGGCAGTGAAGGGCGCCATGTGGCTGACGAGCGCGATCCTGACGAAGCGCGCGTACAGCAGGCTGTGGAGCCACATCTACGGCAAGACAACCTGCCTCATCTCCAATCTGGCTGGTCCAGAGAACACACTGAGGCTGGCCTCACACGAGATCAAGTGCATCATGTACTGGCTGCCCCCCATGGACCGCGTCACCCTCGTGGTGTCCTTCCTCACATACGGAGATCAAATACGAATGTCTGTGATATCCGACCGCTCAGTGCTTCCAAATCCCGAAGTTATTACTAAAGACTTTATTTTCCAGGTAAGAAAGAAATCTGTGCATGTGGTCTTAGTAAAGTCAAAACTAATATTGTGATGTACTCCAAGCAATCATACTGATTCTGGTTTCCCAGGTATGTATTTTTGAGTTTTCTGTAAAATGTATTTGGGCTACCAATTAGATACAGGTAGTCATCATACATACATGTAGGCCTCAAAAAATTCAAAATTTGCATAACCTGGAAAGAGGTGGTGCTAAAAATATTTATGTAATCTGTTTTCGTTTACATAACCTTTTTTAATATTGAAAAAGAAACAAAAAACTATTGCCAGGACTGATCGTTCTGTAGATTTTGTAAGGTAAATTGTTTATGCTAAACAAAATTGTATAACTGATGCACAAACAAAATTCTCATTGCTCCAATTTGTGGAGGCTTGTAATTATACATGTATTGATATATATATACATATATATATACATATAACTGCATGATGGATACGTACAGGGTTTAAGCTGAACTCAAATCATTATTTGCATTTTTGCAAATTTGGTCAGACAGTAGCTAAATTCATGCTTTAATTCACCAAATAGACAGATAAGCCATTGATCTACAAAATGCCATGTGATTTTTTATCAGTGAGCTTTTTGGCAAATTAATAATGAAATATGTACACCAAATTCTGTTATAATTCGCATTTGGTGATTTGACAAATGATAGCATAAACTCTCATATGTAGCCTTATATAGAAAACATGGTAAAGCATTGGTGGATGACATATTGTGAGTTTCACGGCAGTTTCTACATTCAGAGTTACAAAACCACTGCGATAACCAAAAACCAGCAGACATATATGTCTCAAAACAGAATTGTTAAACATTTTGACAGTGAAAATTGCAGACATTGACATCGAGTTTCCTATCCCAAGTGAATGTAATTTTAATTTCTTACACACACATTGGGCAAACATGTTTAATATAGAACTGTAATATAGCATGATTGTATCCTACATATTAAGGTCATTTATTTACAGACTTGTGATTGGCTGCTCTATGGTAATAACTCATTATCACTCATTAGATACATTATATATCAAACAACTTATTGTAACATAAATATTACTTTAAAATGTCCAGTAGGTATTATCTACTGGTATTCATAATCCATTAGGGGCAAAACGTAGCCCAGTGGTAAAGCGCTCGCTTGATGCGCGGTCGGTTTGGGATCGATCCACGTCAGTAGGCCCATTGGGCCATTTCTCACTCCAGCCAGTGCACTACATCAAAGGCTGTTGTATGTGCTATCCTGTCTGTGGGATGGTGCATATAAAAGATCCCTTGCTGCTAATCGAAAAGAGAAGCCCATGAAGTGGCAACAGCAGGTTTCCTCTCTCAATATCTGTGTGGTCCTTATCCATATGTCTGTTGTATGTGCTATCCTGTCTGTGGGATGGTGCATATAAAAGATCCCTTGCTGCTAATCGAAAGAGAAGCCCATGAAGTGGCGACAGCAGGTTTCCTCTCTCAATATCTGTGTGGTCCTTATCCGTATGTCCGACACCATATAACCGTCAATAAAAATGTGTTGAATGCATCGTTAAATAAACCATTTTCTTCCTTTTTCATAATCCATTACTAAACAAAAGCCAACAGTGAAATGCATGTGTTTAAGGGGAGCTATCTCTCCGCTTCCCATTACTCCTCTGAGACTAGTTCAGCAAGAATCATTCTAGGACCTTTAGCATGTGAATTTATATATAGATCAATATGGTAATACTTTAAATGGCTGCCCATAATGTAAGCTAGGGGAGCAATTAAACACTCCCTGCAATGTTTGTTCCCCCCCCCCCCCTCCCCCGTCAAGGACTGACTTAAAGAAACTGCAACTGAGGGATTCAGCTGCGGTAATTGCTTCTATTCCAAGTAGATTATGTTTGGCGTCTGTAGTTCACGTAAGGTGATAATACTAGCCAAGTGTGTTACGCAATTGGAAATCAAGAAATTTATTGCCAACAAATGAACACTCACACACAAGATGTTCTTGAAGATTACTGTAAGAAAATTTCTTATTAGATAAATTAGCAAATATTTGGATCCATGAATTCGTAAGTGATGAAAGTGTGAGGATTTCTAATTGAGTGGCAAAGATGACAAGATATGGGAAATATATGAACTTTCTTTCAATGCTTTTTGGGAATTTTTTTAATGAAAAAAAAAAAGCAGATAAAGATATATTTGTGGCCACCTGTTGTAACATATATCTCAGATATGTAGCACTGAATTGTTTTCTAACAGTGTTGGATAATGAGAATTTTACTGAATTAATTTTGGCAGGTATAGCAGAAAAAACAAATTGTTTTTTAATTGTTTAATACATTGATGGAAAGAATTAAGGGAACACATGGTATATTGGACCAAATTAAATTGCCTTTGAGTGTAGTTATGTCTGTATAAAACAGAGAGAGAGGTATGTGGGATGGAATGTTGTACTATGGGATGTCTGCCAGTAGCACGGTTACACACCTGATACTGTCGATGAGGTTTTTTTGTTGTTGCAGCCAATATTAGCTGTTACTATTTATCTCTTGCCTTATTTCTTTCCATCAGTAACTACGTGACACTGTGAGTGAAATAAGAATGCCATCACAGTTTGTTTTGTTTAATGACACCACTAGAGTACATTGATTAATTAATCATCGGCTAGCCGATGTCAGACATTTAGTAATTGTGACTCATAGTCTTCAGAGGAAACCTGCAAAAATTTTCCATTAGCAGCAAGGGATCTTTTATATGCACTTTCCCACAGACAGGAAAGCACATACCACGGCCTTTGTCCAGTTGTGGTGCACTGGTTGGAATGAGAAGAAACCCAATGGAGAATGCCATCGGTGACTAGTAAATTTGTGAAAATATGAGTGAAATAACAGTGCTATCAGTGACTAGCAATATGTAAAAATATGAGTGAAATATCAGCACTATCAGTGACTAGTGATATGTAAAACTATGAGTGAAATAACAGTGCTTTTAGTGACTAGTGGTATGTGAAAATATGAGTGAAATATCAGCACTATCAGTGACTAGTGATATGTAAAACTATGAGTGAAATAACAGCGCTATCGGTGACTAGTGATATGTAAAACTATGAGTGAAATATCAGCGCTATCGGTGACTAGTGATATGTAAAACTATGAGTGAAATAACAGCACTATCAGTGACTAGTGATATGTAAAACTATGAGTGAAATAACAGCGCTATCGGTGACTAGCGATATGTAAAACTATGAGTGAAATAACAGCGCTATCGGTGACTAGTGATATGTAAAAATATGGGTGAAATAACAGCGCTATCGGTGACTAGTGATATGTAAAACTATGAGTGAAATAACAGTGCTTTTAGTGACTAGTGATATGTAAAAATATGAGTGAAATAACAGCGCTATCGGTGACTAGTGGTATGTAAAAATATGAGTGAAATAACAGTGCTATTAGTGACTAGTGGTATGTAAAACTATGAGTGAAATAACAGCACTATCGGTGACTAGTGGTATGTGAAAATATGAGTGAAATAACAGCGCTATCGGTGACTAGTGATATGTAAAACTATGAGTGAAATAACAGCACTATTGGTGACTAGTGATATGTAAAACTATGAGTGAAATAACAGCACTATCGGTGACTAGTGTTATGTGAAAATATGAGTGAAATAACAGCACTATCAGTGACTAGTGATATGTAAAACTATGAGTGAAATAACAGTGCTTTTAGTGACTAGTGATATGTAAAAATATGAGTGAAATAACAGCGCTATCGGTGACTAGTGGTATGTAAAAATATGAGTGAAATAACAGTGCTATTAGTGACTAGTGGTATGTAAAACTATGATTGAAATAACAGCACTATCGGTGACTAGTGATATGTAAAACTATGAGTGAAATATCAGCGCTATCGGTGACTAGTGATATGTAAAACTATGAGTGAAATAACAGCATTATCAGTGACTAGTGATATGTAAAACTATGAGTGAAATAACAGCACTATCGGTGACTAGTGATATGTAAAAATATGAGTGAAATAACAGCGCTATCAGTGACTAGTGATATGTAAAACTATGAGTGAAATAACAGCGCTATCGGTGACTAGCGATATGTAAAACTATGAGTGAAATAACAGCGCTATCGGTGACTAGTGATATGTAAAAATATGGGTGAAATAACAGCGCTATCGGTGACTAGTGATATGTAAAACTATGAGTGAAATAACAGTGCTTTTAGTGACTAGTGATATGTAAAAATATGAGTGAAATAACAGCGCTATCGGTGACTAGTGGTATGTAAAAATATGAGTGAAATAACAGTGCTATTAGTGACTAGTGGTATGTAAAACTATGAGTGAAATAACAGCACTATCGGTGACTAGTGGTATGTGAAAATATGAGTGAAATAACAGCGCTATCGGTGACTAGTGATATGTAAAACTATGAGTGAAATAACAGCACTATCTGTGACTAGTGATATGTAAAACTATGAGTGAAATAACAGCACTATCGGTGACTAGTGATATGTAAAAATATGAGTGAAATAACAGCACTATCGGTGACTAGTGGTATGTGAAAATATGAGTGAAATAACAGCACTATCAGTGACTAGTGATATGTAAAACTATGAGTGAAATAACAGCGCTATCGGTGACTAGTGATATGTAAAAATATGGGTGAAATAACAGCGCTATTGGTGACTAGTGATATGTAAAACTATGAGTGAAATAACAGTGCTTTTAGTGACTAGTGATATGTAAAAATATGAGTGAAATAACAGCGCTATCGGTGACTAGTGGTATGTAAAAATATGAGTGAAATAACAGTGCTATTAGTGACTAGTGGTATGTAAAACTATGATTGAAATAACAGCACTATCGGTGACTAGTGATATGTAAAACTATGAGTGAAATATCAGCGCTATCGGTGACTAGTGATATGTAAAACTATGAGTGAAATAACAGCATTATCAGTGACTAGTGATATGTAAAACTATGAGTGAAATAACAGCGCTATTGGTGACTAGTGATATGTGAAAATATGAGTGAAATAACAGCACTATTGGTGACTAGTGATATGTAAAACTATGAGTGAAATAACAGCACTATCGGTGACTAGTGGTATGTGAAAATATGAGTGAAATAACAGCGCTATCGGTGACTAGTGATATGTAAAACTATGAGTGAAATAACAGCACTATTGGTGACTAGTGATATGTAAAACTATGAGTGAAATAACAGCACTATCGGTGACTAGTGTTATGTGAAAATATGAGTGAAATAACAGCACTATCAGTGACTAGTGATATGTAAAACTATGAGTGAAATAACAGCACTATCGGTGACTAGTGATATGTAAAACTATGAGTGAAATAACAGCACTATCGGTGACTAGTGATATGTAAAAATATGAGTGAAATAACAGCACTATCGGTGACTAGTGGTATGTGAAAATATGAGTGAAATAACAGCACTATCAGTGACTAGTGATATGTAAAACTATGAGTGAAATAACAGCACTATCGGTGACTAGTGATATGTAAAACTATGAGTGAAATAACAGCACTATCAGTGAGTAGTGATATGTAATACTATGAGTGAAATAACAGCGCTATCGGTGACTAGTGATATGTAAAACTATGAGTGAATTAACAGCGCTATCGGTGACTAGCGAAATGTAAAACTATGAGTGAAATAACAGCACTATCGGTGACTAGTGGTATGTGAAAATATGAGTGAAATAACAGCGCTATCGGTGACTAGTGATATGTAAAACTATGAGTGAAATAACAGTGCTTTTAGTGACTAGTGATATGTAAAAATATGAGTGAAATAACAGCACTATCGGTGACTAGTGGTATGTAAAAATATGAGTGAAATAACAGTGCTATTAGTGACTAGTGGTATGTAAAACTATGATTGAAATAACAGCACTATCGGTGACTAGTGATATGTAAAACTATGAGTGAAATATCAGCGCTATCGGTGACTAGTGATATGTAAAACTATGAGTGAAATAACAGCATTATCAGTGACTAGTGATATGTAAAACTATGAGTGAAATAACAGCGCTATCGGTGACTAGTGATATGTGAAAATATGAGTGAAATAACAGCACTATGGTGACTAGTGATATGTAAAACTATGAGTGAAATAACAGCACTATCGGTGACTAGTGATATGTGAAAATATGAGTGAAATAACAGCGCTATCGGTGACTAGTGATATGTAAAACTATGAGTGAAATAACAGCACTATCGGTGACTAGTGATATGTAAAACTATGAGTGAAATAACAGCACTATCGACTAGTGATATGTAAAACTATGAGTGAAATAACAGCACTATCGGTGACTAGTGATATGTGAAAATATGAGTGAAATAACAGCACTATCAGTGACTAGTGATATGTAAAATTATGAGTATGAGTGAAATAACAGCACTATCGGTGACTAGTGATATGTAAAACTATGAGTGAAATAACAGCACTATCGGTGACTAGTGATATGTAAAACTATGAGTGAAATAACAGCGCTATCGGTGACTAGTGATATGTAAAACTATGAGTGAAATAACAGCACTATCAGTGACTAGTGATATGTAAAACTATGAGTGAAATAACAGCGCTATCGGTGACTAGTGATATGTGAAAATATGAGTGAAATAACAGCACTATCGGTGACTAGTGATATGTAAAACTATGAGTGAAATAACAGCACTATCGGTGACTAGTGATATGTGAAAATATGAGTGAAATAACAGTGCTATCGGTGACTAGTGATATGTAAAACTATGAGTGAAATAACAGCACTATCGGTGACTAGTGATATGTAAAACTATGAGTGAAATAACAGCACTATCGGTGACTAGTGGTATGTGAAAATATGAGTGAAATAACAGCACTATCAGTGACTAGTGATATGTAAAACTATGAGTGAAATAACAGCACTATCGGTGACTAGTGATATGTAAAACTATGAGTGAAATAACAGCACTATCGGTGACTAGTGATATGTAAAAATATGAGTGAAATAACAGCACTATCGGTGACTAGTGGTATGTGAAAATATGAGTGAAATAACAGCACTATCAGTGACTAGTGATATGTAAAACTATGAGTGAAATAACAGCACTATCGGTGACTAGTGATATGTAAAAATATGAGTGAAATAACAGCGCTATCAGTGACTAGTGATATGTAAAACTATGAGTGAAATAACAGCGCTATCGGTGACTAGCGATATGTAAAACTATGAGTGAAATAACAGCGCTATCGGTGACTAGTGATATGTAAAAATATGGGTGAAATAACAGCGCTATCGGTGACTAGTGATATGTAAAACTATGAGTGAAATAACAGTGCTTTTAGTGACTAGTGATATGTAAATATATGATTGAAATAACAGCGCTATCGGTGACTAGTGGTATGTAAAAATATGAGTGAAATAACAGTGCTATTAGTGACTAGTGGTATGTAAAACTATGAGTGAAATAACAGCACTATCGGTGACTAGTGATATGTAAAAATATGAGTGAAATAACAGTGCTATTAGTTACTAGTGGTATGTAAAAATATGAGTGAAATAACAGCGCTATCGGTGACTAGTGATATGTAAAACTATGAGTGAAATAACAGTGCTTTTAGTGACTAGTGGTATGTGAAAATATGAGTGAAATAACAGCACTATCGGTGACCAGTGATATGTAAAACTATGAGTGAAATAACAGTGCTTTTAGTGACTAGTGGTATGTGAAAATATGAGTGAAATAACAGCGCTATCGGTGACTAGTGATATGTAAAACTATGAGTGAAATAACAGTGCTATCGGTGACTAGTGATATGTAAAAATATGAGTGAAATAACAGCACTATCGGTGACTAGTGATATGTAAAACTATGAGTGAAATAACAGCGCTATCGGTGACGAGTGGTATGTAAAAATATGAGTGAAATAACAGCGCTATCGGTGACCAGTGAGTTATTTCCACACTAATGACGGCGCCATCGCTGACCAGTGAGTTATTTCCACACTAATGACGGCGCTATCGGTGACCAGTGAGTTATTTCCACACTAATGAAGCCGCCATCGGTGACCAGTGAGTTATTTCCACACTAATGACGGCGCTATCGGTGACCAGCGAGTTATTTCCACACTAATGAAGCCGCCATCGGTGACCAGTGAGTTATTTCCACACTAATGACGGCGCTATCGGTGACCAGTGAGTTAATTCCACACTAATGACGGCGCCATCGGTGACCAGTGAGTTATTTCCACACTAATGACGGCGCCATCGGTGACCAGTGAGTTATTTCCACACTAATGACGGCGCTATCGGTGACCAGTGAGTTAATTCCACACTAATGACGGCGCCATCGGTGACCAGTGAGTTATTTCCACACTAATGACGGCGCCATCGGTGACCAGTGAGTTATTTCCACACTAATGACGGCGCTATCGGTGACCAGTGAGTTATTTCCACACTAATGACGGCGCCATCGGTGACCAGTGAGTTATTTCCACACTAATGACGGCGCCATCGGTGACCAGTGAGTTATTTCCACACTAATGACGGCGCCATCGGTGACCAGTGAGTTATTTCCACATTAATGACCGCGCCATCGGTGACCAGTGAGTTATTTCCACACTAATGACAGCGCCATCGGTGACCAGTGAGTTATTTCCACACTAATGACGGCGCCATCGGTACCCAGCGACTTATTTCCACACTAATGACGGCGCCATCGGTACCCAGCGAGTTATTTCCACACTAATGACGGCACCATCGGTACCCAGTGAATTATTTCCACACTAATGACGGTGCCATCGGTGACCAGTGAGTTATTTCCACACTAATGACGGCGCCATCGGTGACCAGAGAGTTATTTCCACACTAATGACGGCGCCATCGGTGACCAGTGAGTTATTTCCACACTAATGATGACACTCATCATAATGATCTCATTGGTCGGTTAGCTCGGTGAGTAGAGCGCTCGCCTGTGTGCATTGGTCGGTTAGCTCGGTGAGTAGAGCGCTCGCCTGTGTGCATGGGTCGGTTAGCTCGGTGAGTAGAGCGCTCGCCTTGTGTGCATTGGTCGGTTAGCTCGGTGAGTAGAGCGCTCGCCTGTGTGCATTGGTCGGTTAGCTCGGTGAGTAGAGCGCTCGCCTTGTGTGCATTGGTCGGTTAGCTCGGTGAGTAGAGCGCTCGCCTGTGTGCATTGGTTGGTTAGCTCGGTGAGTAGAGCGCTCACCTGTGTGCATTGGTCGGTTAGCTCGGTGAGTAGAGCGCTCGCTGCATTGTAGGATCGAATCACCTCAGTGGATCCATTATCTGACTGTGTTTATTTCTGTCCCAGTCAGTGCACCACAACTGAAATATCAAAGTCTGTGGGATGTGCTGTCCTTTTTGGGGGAAAGTGCAAATAAAAGATCCCTTGCTGCTTATGGAAAAATGTGGCATGTTTCCTCGGTAAGACTGTATGTTAGAATTACCAAATGTTGTGGTATCATTTTAAAAAAAACTAAACTTTTTTTAATGATCAGATGCACTGTTTATACTAATTGCTTATTAACTTCTACTGCAAGTTATGATATGTTGTTTGAGAATAACTTTAGGTGAAATAGTCAAAGTTGTATAATAAAATATTTCATTTTTTGTCAGACATGTGTTATTTCTCATTCAGTGAGATCTGTACTTTTCTATGACTGCAGACATCAATCGATGAAATATCAGTTATATTTCACTAAAAAACAAAATCATGAAAATACTCTTTATTTAAATTATGTACATGCAATTGGGGAAGGAAGCACTCACATGATTGGTCGAAGATTTATCCCCGTTAGTGAGCTCATTGGGCTATTTCTCATTCCAACCAGTGCACCACAACTGGTATAGCCATGGTGTTTGCTATCCTGTCTGTTGGATAGTGCATATATAAAATATACCTTGCTACTAATAGAAAAATGTAGTGGCTTTTCTCTCAAAGACTATTTGTCAAAATTACCAAATGTTTAACATCCAGAAGCAGATGGTTAATAAATTAATGTGCTCTACACATACACCAAGTCCACAAGTTTGGGGATGGAACACATCACCCTACCTGGTCTTTTCTCTGCTTTAGCTGCAGACATAGAAATAATAAAAAATATATGTGCTGACTGTATTTCATTTCAGTTTATTTTTATGCTTACATCCAGTTAATGTGCAAGTATGCTGTACTGGACACATTTCAACTATCTAGGCTGTCTGTTAATGAAAAAAACGTCAGAGTAGTGGCCTTACCCCTCTCAAATAAGCTGATAAAACCTGCTCACAGTGGGAGTCAGTAGCATGAGGAGAACCCACTACCTACTAGCCTAGAATCTGAAGGCTTAACCACTACACAACCAGGGCCAGTTATATGTGGTGTAATAAACATCAGTATTTGTGGAATACATCCATGGTCCATTAGTCTGAAGGTTTAACCAGTACACAACCAGGGCCAGTTATATGTGGTGTAATAAACATCAGTATTTGTGGAATACATCCATGGTCCATTAGTCTGAAGGTTTAACCACTACACAACCTGGGCCAGTTATATGCGGTGTAATAAACATCAGTATTTGTGGAATACATCCATGGTCCATTAGTCTGAAGGTTTAACCACTACACAACCAGGGCCAGTTATATGCGGTGTAATAAACATCAGTATTTGTTGAATACATCCATGGTCCATTAGTCTGAAGGTTTAACCAGTACACAACCAGGGCCAGTTATATGCGGTGTAATAAACATCAGTATTTGTGGAATACATCCATGGTCCATTAGTCTGAAGGTTTAACCAGTACACAACCAGGGCCAGTTATATGCGGTGTAATAAACATCAGTATTTGTGGAATACATCCATGGTCCATTATTCTGAAGGCTTAACCACTACACAACCAGGGCCAGTTATATGTGGTGTAATAAACATCAGTATTTGTGGAATACATCCATGGTCCATTAGTGCTGTCGGGTTAATAGACTGGTTTTACAAGCCTCAGGAGGACCAGTGTGCTTTCTTGGTTAAACATTAATGTAACATAACATGAAAATAACTGATAGAGGGTCAGATAGCAGCACAAAACTGCATTTCTAGACGCTTTCAGGCTGGGATGTTAGTCCAGTGTTAGAGTGTTCGTTACTGTGGGTCATAGCATCAGTCACCTTTGTTAGATCCATTGGGGGTTTTTCCTATTCCAACCAGTGCCATGCAATTGTTATATGAAAGAAAAGGAGTTTTGTTTAACAACATCTTAATACATTTTAAAGTTTAAACTACAATTATTTGGTGTCTATATTTGGTGTGTATATTTGGTTGTTTTGACGAGGGGTGGGATTTCACTCAGTTGGTCAAGTTCTCATTTCAGGTGCTTGTGTCACAGGATTGAACCACCTCAGTGGATCCATTCAACTGATTGTTTTTTTTTGTTCCAACCAGTCACCACAACTGTCCAACTGGTCAAAGTCTGTGGTATGCGCTTTCCTGTCAGTGGGAAAGTACATATAAACGATCACTTGCTGCAGTAGGAAAAATGTAGCAGGTTTCCTCTTATGTTTGACATCCAATAGCCGATGATTAATTAATCAATGTGCTTTAGTTGTGTCGTTAAACAAAACAAACTTTTAACTTTTTTCTTTCTTTTTTTTTTTTGACGAGAGAGAAAGATAGAAATAGAGAAAGATAATGAAATGCAGACCATGTGAGTAAAAGAGACAGAGAGACGAAACCCGGATATTACAATCAAGTGTATTTTAAATGTTACCCGGATATTACAATCAAGTGTATATTAAATGTTACCCGGATATTACAATCAAGTGTATTTTAAATGTTACCCGGATATTACAATCAAGTGTATTTTAAATGTTACCCGGATATTACAATCAAGTGTATTTTAAATGTTACCCGGATATTACAATCAAGTGTATATTAAATGTTACCCGGATATTACAATCAAGTGTATTTTAAATGTTACCCGGATATTACAATCAAGTGTATTTTAAATGTTACCCGGATATTACAATCAAGTGTATATTAAATGTTACCCAGATATTACAATCAAGTGTATTTTAAATGTTACCCGGATATTACAATCAAGTGTATTTTAAATGTTACCCGGATATTACAATCAAGTGTATTTTAAATGTTACCCGGATATTACAATCAAGTGTATTTTAAATGTTACCCAGATATTACAATCAAGTGTATTTTAAATGTTACACTCAAGCATTAAAGGCACAAACCCTAGTTTTACGCCATAAACAAGGACACTAAATTTGGTTAATTACAAAGCTATAACTGATCGGGATACAGTTACATTAGAGTAAAATGACAGTTTGTGACAGTGAAAAGTAGACTACAGCTTGTCTCAATAACTGTTACTTGTCAAAGATAGGTGCATTTCTAGAATTATTAAAATCCATTTCATGGTATTGTAAACACCAGGATGACCAGAAACACTTTGGATGTACAGAAATGGATAATCTAAACCAAAATACAAATGATGTCTAATCTCAATGATCTAAAATGTCTGTTATAGTAATAAAAATATGTTGTAGTGATTAAAAAGTATCACTTTAAATGTCTGTTATAGTAATACAAATATGTTGTAGTGATTAAAAAGTATCACTTTAAATGTCTGTTATAGTAATACAAATATGTTGTAGTGATTAAAAAGTATCACTTTAAATGTCTGTTATAGTAATAAAAATATGTTGTAGTGATTAAAAAGTATCACTTTAAATGTCTGTTATAGTAATACAAATATGTTGTAGTGATTAAAAAGTATCACTTTAAATGTCTGTTATAGTAATACAAATATGTTGTAGTGATTAAAAAGTATCACTTTAAATGTCTATTAGTAATACAAATATGTTGTAGTGATTAAAAAGTATCACTTTAAATGTCTGTTATAGTAATAAAAATATGTTGTAGTGATTAAAAAGTATCACTTTAAATGTCTGTTATAGTAATACAAATATGTTGTAGTGATTAAAAAGTATCACTTTAAATGTCTGTTATAGTAATACAAATATGTTGTAGTGATTAAAAAGTATCACTTTAAATGTCTATTAGTAATACAAATAATTTGTAGTGATTAAAAAGTATCACTTTAAATGTCTGTTATAGTAATACAAATATGTTGTAGTGATTAAAAAGTATCACTTTAAATGTCTGTTATAGTAATAAAAATATGTTGTAGTGATTAAAAAGTATCACTTTAAATGTCTGTTATAGTAATACAAATATGTTGTAGTGATTAAAAAGTATCACTTTAAATGTCTATTAGTAATACAAATATGTTGTAGTGATTAAAAAGTATCACTTTAAATGTCTGTTATAGTAATACAAATATGTTGTAGTGATTAAAAAGTATCACTTTAAATGTCTGTTATAGTAATACAAATAAATATGTTGTAGTGATTAAAAAGTATCACTTTAAATGTCTATTAGTAATAAAAATATGTTGTAGTGATTAAAAAGTATCACTTTAAATGTTACACTCAAGAGCATTAAATGTTTCACTCTAGCATATTAAATGTTACACTCAAGGATATTAAATGTTATACTACAGCACATCAAATATTACACTCAAGGATATTACTTAGTAATACAAACTGTTATACAGTTTTTACAAAGACCAACCTTTAAGAATTATATTCTGTTTGGGAAGGCTCCATTTGAAACAGATTTTACTACTGTTTAAAGATGTACTGAACTCGATACTCGATGCACAATTTGTTCATTGTGTTTCTTTATGCTGGTCTTGGTCGCCTGCAACAATAATGAATATGACTTTAACTCATAAGTACAGCAGCTAGTCACAACAACAACATATTATCATTATGCCTTCATCACCCAGAGTAGGGGCGGGATTTAGCTCAGTTGGTTGAGTGATCGCCTGAGGTGCTTGCATTGCAGGATCGAACCACCTCATTTGATTAATTCAACTGATTGGGGTTTTTTTCATTCCGACCAGTGCACCGCAACTGGTCAAAGGTCGTGGTATGTGCTTTCCTGTCTGTGGAAAAGTGCATTAGAAAAAGTGTAGCAGGTTACCTTTGATGGTAGCACTATACCAATTAATTTCCGGCTGGGTCAAAGTTCGAGGTGCACCAAACTTTTGATAGAGAAGTTAACACCACAAGTCCTGTGATTGGTTATAAATGTGAGTGTGTTGGTTGTAAAAAAAATTAGTTTCATCTGGGCTAAAAATGTATACAATTTTAATTTCTAGTACCACTGTGTCAAGTAGCCTTGTGCTTGGAACATGTATGGGGTACATGTAAAAAAAAAAGTACTAAAATTTTGTGCGAAACTAGGGGTGTTGTAAAAACATCTGGTTATACCAAAAATGAGCCATGAAAGGTACCATTTTCTGCAGTTAATACTTTGAGGTAGGGGTTGTAGTACTGATATTTATGGGTCATAGTTTGGTTGATATATTGCATATAGTGTTTTTAATAGGGGGCGGTGTTATGTAACTTTATATGCCTGTACCTTTTAGAAATGTGAGGTTATATATTATAAACATAATGCATGCCTATTTTGATGATCTTGTTAAGTATAACCCCCCTGTACATTAGCTCCGAAAGTTAATGGGGTGCGTTTTCACTAAGTTTTTAAGGTAAGTTTCCCACCCCACATTTTTTTTTACTAAATACTTCATTATGAAGATATTATTAAGATGATTAATTATATAGGAAGAATATATTAAAACAATACTCTGTTTTTAATTATTTCTATTTAATACCGTAAAGTTTCAAAATAAAGCTCTATTTTTCGTCTTTATTTTGAAAGTTACAATTCACTCACCAATAAAAAGAAAAACACTTTCATCATCTCTAGTTGTAATTTTATCATTTGAAACCCCTACAGAGAGTTGAACAGTGGTTCCTTTTTAATTTTTATTTTGAGGTTTTACGGTATGGTCACTTCTGCACTAAAATAGTTTAAATCATTACACAATCAGAAATTGCTGAATATTTGTTTTGGCAGGTTTTATCATTTTACGACATTTGTTTGCTGTAATCCCAGAAGCTAACATGTCGAGGGCAATATGAAAATCTTCCATTCTAGCACTTGCATTTGCTTGCACCTTATTAAGATAGACACACAGATTTGATACATAGTTTTGTATGGACAATGGCTTGTAGTTTTTCTTCAGTCGAAACAAATCACTTGACTTTGGCAGAGACAAGCAGCTATCACGACAGTATCGAACTTCAAGGTAGAGTCTCCTGACTTGGTCATCATGTGATATTTATCTGTCCGCAATGTAAGTTTTAACATCACTGGAATAGGTGAAAGGTTCCCCAAGGGATTTCAGCTTTTCTAAATCCACGTTTCGTCTTATATCGATTTTGAGGTTTTCACACTCTTTTGCTGAACAGTTTTATTTGACTAATTTATCCTTTTATTTATTCTTTTCTGAACTGTTTCTTGATCACATTTATCTTTCTGTTTCAGTTGATCCTGGCTTTTCATTTCAAATTTCTTTCTTTTCATTGTTTTTGACCACTGTCTGTCTACAAAATCATCACAATAGCCAATTGTTGGCCCTCTTTGATCATTCAAAAACTTTTCTTCTATTTTAAGCATTTTGATACCAGTTTCCCTTTCTATGATCTTTCTTCTTCTTTCATCCTTAGTAGAAATGTCAAACAAGGTAACCTTTACCCGTTGATTGTATATCTTCATTTTATCCTTCCATTGCTCATTCCGGCGCTCAACTCTAGTTTGTACATTTCTGATGAATTCTTTATACAGTTTTTCAATACTTTGAGTAACAGCCTTCACTGTTTGAGTATAAATATTGCAAAACATCCAGTGCTCTATTAAGATGTAAGCTAAAATTCTTGCAGCATCAGTGACTGATCGCTGAGCTTGACCTGCTCTTTCTGCCCTTAGCAGATACATCATGGCTTCGATGATTGTTTTTTGAACAGGAAGTTTCCCCACCAGCAATGAAGCTTTTTCAATATATATTTCATCACCAATAATCTTCCGTGACTTTGATCTTATATCTCTGTTTGGGCTGGGGCCACTACTTGAAGTCAACCTTTTTGAAGCCATTTATAAAAATGTTTAATTCAGTGCCAACTGTTTCCTTTAAGAGTTTGACAGAAAAAAACCCTAATATTTTTTTTTTTAGTAGAAGTAACACTATGATAATTTATGTTTAACAGAATTGTCTGATTGGTTTGCAGTGCATATGATATAAACAACTGTCTGGCTGTATTGTTGTGACTTGTGTAAAAACATGCAATGTACAGAGTCAATCAATGTTGATTGTTATTAACCAAAACCCAAGGATATTGCAGGGTGTATACTACCAAATCAAATCCCATAGACGACAATAGTAACATATGTGGCTAAAACTCCTACCTGCAACGTATCAACCGACATAAACGCCACGGATATAAATACTACCACCCCTTACACTTAAAGTGAATCAGAAAAAAATGGGGGTCAAGCTGCTCGTTTCTGAGATAACGGGTAGCGTCTATGACTACCCTAGTTTCGCACAAAATTCGAGTACTTTTTTTTACAGGTACCCCATACTTGTTTCAAGCACAAGGCTACTTGACACATTGGTACTAGATGAAATAAAATTGCACATTTTTTTTACCCAGATGAAACTATTATTTTTTACAACCAACACACTCACATTTATAACCAATCACAGGACTTGTGGTGTTCACTTCTCTATCAAAAGTTCGGTGCACCTCGAACTTTGACCCAGCCGGAAGTTATTTGGTTTAGTACTACCTATACTGATAACATACATTTTTCAAAAAGTGTCCAGCTATGTGTCTTTATGACAACCAGGGTCTGGTGTATTCTGACATAAACTGACAACCTCACTGAAACTGTTGTTTCTACAGTGCAACCTAATATAATGTACACCTCAAAAGGCTTATATATTGCACACAGTTTTGTACAAATGCAATATGTCATATTAAACAACAAAATGTTTTAAAATAAAACTCCTGAAGATATTTACTTTCAGTTGGGTGTGTGTACTCAGGTATATATGTAGAGACAACAAAGATAGTCAGAGTACCTCTACCCCTTTAAAGAATTCCATTAAAACACATGCACTTGATTGACCCCTAGATTTTGAAGACCTTAACAGGCACATCAAAGAAATATCAGTATTAAAACAATACACTGTCTTAAGAAGGAAACACAAACATGACTGTACCTGTATGAAGTAATGACTTAATGTCCTGTACATTAGTGTTGGGCGGAAATCCTGTATGCTGGGTGTGGGTGTCTTCTAGTTACCAGGTGTGGGAATTTCAAATCCATCGGCCATGCTGATTTTCATAATGAACCATCAAAACTATTGGCAGCCACCAATATTCCTGACTATATTTTATTTATAGCCTACTGTAGTTGGAGGTTTTAATAGTTGTGATATCTGGAATAATCATGCAGCTTTAACACATTTATTTTTGATTAATTACTGAAAAAAACTATTTTTAAATGACAAAATTACCCGAACATCTATTTTCTTGCATTATTTTCTTATCCGGATGAATACAATATGTACATTAGATGTATTCCTACAATCTGTAATCCAGCATTTTATTTAGCTAGTAACATTAGGTAATACAGCTTTAACAATAAAATAAATTATCAACTTAATCCAAGGCAGATAATCAAATCTGAAAAAAATTGGTTCTGAATCTAGTATAAACTCAAAATGCTTTTCATGAGAGCTAACTAAGTGATTATTAAGAAAAAAAAATGATCTGGAGATCTAAGTATATGTTTAACAACCTTATTGTTATGTACAAATAAGAACAGAAGGCACAATAGTGACAACAAATTTAATTATGTTTTTGATCAAGTTTTTCTTCAAATTTACTTTAAATTTTGCATAAAACTACAAATTTGTCTAAAATATAACTTAGCACCCTATAAATATGTCAGAATGACAATAAAAATCAACTTCTTTACAAATTTGAGTTTTCAGAATTTCATACATAAAAAATTAACAATGTTAATGGAAACTAAAGACATTAACCCGCTATTGGCACATGCTATTTTTAATATAAAAATAAATTGCTATTAAAATCTTAGTTCAGGTTGCCTATATATAATACCATATTTAAGAGCAGTTGTATATGGCAAGTCAAATACCATGTAAAAAGAAATTATTGAAATCTTTACAGTACGAATTATAGGCCAAAACCAACTTTTCTTCAGTGATAACTTTGATTCAAACTCCATTCTGAGCCATGTACAGAGATTATTGTCACGGTCAAGGTCATTGTGAACTTGCATGATCGAGTGATGGCTAATTAATCAACCAGTATAGTTTAATTAAATAAAATGACAAAATCATAATATTTTTTATTATGCACTGAATATGTGCTATAGGGTGTATACTACCAAATCAAATCCCATAGACGACAATAGTAACATATGTGGCTAAAACTCCTACCTGCAACGTATCAACCGACATAAACGCCACGGATATAAATACTACCACCCCTTACACTTAAAGTGAATCAGAAAAAAATGGGGGTCAAGCTGCTAGTTTCTGAGATAACGGGTAGCGTCTATGACTACCCTAGTTTCGCACAAAATTCGAGTACTTTTTTTTACAGGTACCCCATACATGTTTCAAGCACAAGGCTACTTGACACATTGGTACTAGATGAAATAAAATTGCACATTTTTTTTACCCAGATGAATCTATTATTTTTTACAACCAACACACTCACATTTATAACCAATCACAGGACTTGTGGTGTTCACTTCTCTATCAAAAGTTCGGTGCACCTCGAACTTTGACCCAGCCGGAAGTTATTTGGTTTAGTACTACCTGCAGCCTTTAAAAATATATTCAATAAAATAAAACTGCTTTAAAAATAAAAAAGCTACCATCATAATAAAGGTTTATTATGCTAAATATATTATAACAATCGATTCTACTTTGAATAGTAGAATTTGGTGGTGGTGGTGGTGGTGGTGGGGGTTGGGATTGTATTTCCATAAACACCTATCTCCAATTATGGTTTTTAAAAAAGGCTTTTATCCTACATTTCTTAATACAGAATAAATCAACATGAAATTATCTTTGAAACAGGCTGATAATATTAACGTTTAGCAAATTCTGAATTTTTGGACACCAGGAGCCACTTGATATCTTTGGACCCCATGTACAGGGGGGTTAGCATATAAAATATGGATAATTTTAAGTTGTTTCACAATTATAAAAGGTAACCCCATATTTTGAGATGGTACAGGCTATAAAAAGTATATTTTTTCATATTAACCCCTCCCCCTATTTTTAAACACAAACATTAACATGGTCGCCTATGGGATTTGAATTGGTATAGTCCAACCTATAGCACATATTCATGATGAAAATGAGTCAGAATTACCAAATGTTTGACATCCAGTAGCCGATGATTAATTAATCAATGTGCTCCAGTGCTGTCATTAAACAGAACAAATTTCATCACCTAGCAAAATCCCCAGATCTAACCCCTATCAAACATGTTTGTTATAAAAATTAATAAAATTATTTGAAGTTTAACCAGCTTGTTTGAAGAGTTTCTGTCAGTGGGCTATTTCTCGTTCTAGTCAGTGTACGACAACTGTTATACCAAAGAGAGTGACCAGTATATGATATCCTGTCTGTGGGATGGTGCATATAAAAGATCCCTTGCTACTAATGGAAAAATGTAGTTGGTTTCCTCTCTAAGACAATACATCAAAATTGCCAAATGTTTGACATTCAATAGTCGATGATGAATGGTGTTGTTAAACAAAGCAAACTTTAACTTTAATAGCTGGCCACTATTTGTCAGTGCAGGCTGGCAGAAAGTGTACTATTACTGCCATCTACCCTCCACCCCCGTCACACAAGTAAAACATTAATTATAATAATACAGAATTATTTATTAAGTTTAAAAAACTAACAAAATCTTATATATAAAATCAAGCAACTTTGTGTTATTAGTCCTCTACCACTAGTACCAGTAGGAGGGGACTATTTCATCTATGTCCATCCGTCCGTCTGTCTGTCCCATGTATAGTTTTCATGACCTCTTCTTCTGCCTCCATAATTGCAAGTGTCGAGTGGGTTATTGTATGGTCACATTCGTAATGAACTGATGTTTCTAGTGGGAAGTGAATGAACTACAAAGAAATTAGTTTAGAGCATGTTTAATAATTGTTAACAAGAACATTCACTGTTGTTTGTAAAATCTCATCAACGAGAGACTTGACAGTCGAGGAAACTGATGACATCACCAAACTAATGTCATGACATCAGCGGGGAAAGATAGCTTCTATATTTCCCTAGAAAGATAGAAAATATATTCACCCGCATCTCACTGCCCACATGGGTAACAAAATCCTTTTATGCACCTATCGTTATCAGTATTAGTTATTCAACTAGATACTATTTATCATTTTGGTGAATGTATATTCATTATTTTTAAGTAATGGTCCTGTCATTTGCAGTATTAATTGTACACAAAATGCTGCGACCCTTTCTCTTTGATGGCTACTAGTAGTCGTAAACACTGTAGTAATTTACAAAGTGGGTCATAAATATTAAAGCTTGTTTACAGTACACGTGGTAAACAAGGTAATATAGGTCTGTGGTATAGAAGCTATCACCAGTGTTTTTATTATTGATTGCTGGTACAGCTGCACTACTCAGTTCCACTGCTGTCCGTTCGGAAAGCAGATCTCGAGATGGGTGATGATGTTAGCGTGATGGATCGCTTTTGTTTCTGCCTCATAATTGTTGACTATTTCGTATGATGTTGCAGTGCATTAACCCTTTGCCTCCTGGCTTGTTGTGTTAGGCTTATTGGCACTAGAGATTAAAAGATCAGAGAGGGTGTAGGGAGGTGGTGTTGGAGCGTGGAAAGCAGCAGATTTTACTTTGTTTTGGGAATGTGAATGGAAAACTCTATTAGCGTGCCTATATTTCTAATTAAGGTTCAAGCACATCTACCCTGGACAGAACCTCTGACTTCACCATCGACAGAGTCCAGGGCAGATTTGGGGTTGGGTTTGAGGTGGGAAGAATTTGAAATAGTCAGTTTATGAGAAGTTTATAATCTATCACCGGAGAAAAAAGGTCAAACAAAAATGAATTGACCGGTCTGCCAAAACTTTTCTTGTTTGATATTCTTGTTGATTTCATGGAGATGTTTCAGTACCATGCTGGGATGGTGGGAGCCTCCCCTTGATGGGTTGGTGGGGGCCTCCCCCTACCAGAGTGGTTATTTGCACAATATTTTAACATGCAAACTCACAATTTCAAATATCCTACTTTTCACACTGCACAGTAAAAGAAATTCTTGTCCAGGACATATTTTCCTTATCACTTCATATAGGATCATCAAACTTTGTGTACAAGGTGTGTCACATATCATAACTAGGTCACTGTGACCTACTTTTCATGTATTACTGCACATTAAAGGAAATCCTTGCCCCGGCCATATCTTCCTTATCAATTCATATACATGTGTAGGATCATCAAACCGTACATGCAAGTACAATGATGACTGTGTGTTGCATACCATAACTAGGTCACTGCGACCTACTTTTGATGGGCATATCATGTGCCTCACAGGCAACAAGTAAGTGTCACCATTACTGGTTAATAATTTTGTCATTAAGATTTGATGTTTTTCACATGTAGATGTAACAGCATAGCCGATATTTTTCAGATGGAGACCCTGTCGAAGCTGCTAGCTCACCGCCGTATCCCGGGTGAACAGCTGCATCGTCGAATGGAATCTATGCACCTGCTGTCCAGCTACACGCTCAGTGATCTCACTGCCGAACAGGTGCGTATACACACAGCTACACGCTCAGTGATCTCACCACAGAACAGGTGCGTACACACACAGCTACACGCTCGGTGATCTCACCGCAGAACAGGTGCGTACATACACAGCTACACGCTCGGTGATCTCACCGCAGAACAGGTGCGTACACACACAGCTACACGCTCGGTGATCTCACCGCAGAACAGGTGCGTACACACACAGCTACACGCTCGGTGATCTCACCGCCGAACAGGTGCGTACACACACAGCTACACGCTCGGTGATCTCACCGCCGAACAGGTGCGTACACACACAGCTACACGCTCGGTGATCTCACCGCCGAACAGGTGCGTACACACACAGCTACACGCTCGGTGATCTCACCGCCGAACAGGTGCGTACACACACAGCTACACGCTCGGTGATCTCACTACCGAACAGGTGCGTACACACACACACGGCTACACGCTCAGTGCTCTCACCGCCGAACAGGTGCGTACACACACACACAGCTACACGCTCAGTGCTCTCACCGCCGAACAGGTGCGTACACACACACACGGCTACACGCTCAGTGATCTCACCGCCGAACAGGTGCGTACACACACACACAGCTACACGCTCAGTGATCTCACCGCCGAACAGGTGCGTACACACACACACAGCTACACGCTCAGTGATCTCACCGCCGAACAGGTCGTACACACACACACAGCTACATGCTCAGTGATCTCACCGGTGAACAGTGCGTACACACACACACAGCTACATGCTCAGTGATCTCACCGCCGAACAGGTGCGTACACACACACACAGCTACATGCTCAGTGATCTCACCGCCGAACAGGTGCGTACACACACACACAGCTACACGCTCAGTGCTCTCACCGCCGAACAGGTGCGTACACACACACACAGCTACACGCTCAGTGATCTCACCGCCGAACAGGTGCGTACACACACACACAGCTACACGCTCAGTGATCTCACCGCCGAACAGGTGCGTACACACACACACAGCTACACGCTCAGTGATCTCACCGCCGAACAGGTGCGTACACACACACACAGCTACACGCTCAGTGATCTCACCGCCGAACAGGTGCGTACACACACACACAGCTACACGCTCAGTGATCTCACCGCCGAACAGGTGCGTACACACACACACAGCTACACGCTCAGTGCTCTCACCGCCGAACAGGTGCGTACACACACACACAGCTACACGCTCTGATCTCACCGCAGAACAGGTGCGTACACACACACACAGCTACATGCTCAGTGATCTCACTACCGAACAGGTGCGTACACACATACACAGCTACATGCTCAGTGCTCTCACTACCGAACAGGTGCGTACACACACACACAGCTACATGCTCAGTGATCTCACTACCGAACAGGTGCGTACACACACACACAGCTACATGCTCCGTGCTCTCACCACCGAACAGGTGCGTACACACACACACAGCTACACGCTCAGTGATCTCACCGCTGAAGAGGTGCGTACACACATACGGCTAAATGGAAATAAAGGAAAGGAATGTTACAAACCCACTGGAAGGTACACTAGCTGATGATCTGTTTTATGCTGTGGTGTTGGCAAACATTCATTAATTCATTCATTTATTCAGTCATTCATTTCTTTAATCAGTCATTCAATCATTTATTCATTCATTCATTCATGCATTCATTCATTCGTTCCCCCCAATATTTATTAATTATGGAGAGTTTGTATAGCTCAGTGTTGAAGCACTTGCCTGAGATGCAGTGGGTCGTAGGGTCGATACCTCTCAGTCAACCTGATAAGATCTCCTTATCCCAGCCAGTGAAATATGACTCATATATCAAAGGCTGTGATATGTGCTGTCCTGTCTACTCATATATATTTATTGTGACAATTTGTTACAAATAGCCTGAGTGTGTAATCAAAGTGGTTTCCTTGTTCTGTACTCTTGACCAGTGACCCAACAAGATACTCACAACTGGTATATCAAAGGCCATGGTATGTGCTATCCTATCTGTGGGATGATGCATTTAAAAGAACCATTGCTGTTATTGGAAAAATGTAGCAGGTTTCTCTAAGATTACATGTTAAAAATTACCAAATGTTTCATATCCAATGACCAATGATTAATAAATCCTTGTGCTCTAGTGGTGTCAATAAAAACGTAAATAATAACTTGATCACATCCCAGAATGCATACATTAGTCACTAAATAGTTCTTCTTTAACATAATATGTTGAGGTGTTGTTAATGAAACAGTCCTTTTCTTTCCACCTATTCTTGGTAGAAATTCTCATTGTCTATGAATTACCTGACAACTCCTTCTAAGACCTGACAGAAATTGATTATCAGTTGGAGGTAATCCGAATACAACAATCCCCGGCTAATCAAGTTACATGTATACACCAGAATGTCCTCTCCTCGGGCTGGCACCGGCGGATCCGGTGTTCAAGTGGTTAATAACTTTCTCTACCGCAAATCATTTTATCATCACTTGTAATGGTACTGTAATCACTTTTAGATGTATTGTGGTGGGCTATCTTAATTGTCTTTTGTGGAGTGGAGGTGGCATATAAAATAAGGGCTGATATTCCAAGAAAGATGGATGAGGAACCAGACCTTTCCCCACCCCCACCCCTACCCTCACCCCTACCCTCACCCCTCAAAGAAACATTTTTATCTGTTTGTTTTATGTAATAAAGTGAAACCTATATAACTGGATCGCTTCAGGGACCTAATATTTATCTCATTTATACAAGGGGGCCACTTTTTAGAATTTACATAATTAGTGACCATGAAACTTGGCCAGATTCGACACGATTTCAGATTGTTCAGGGTCTGATTTAGACAGGTTGCAATAGACAGGTTGCAATATACATTTTTAAAATTTCTTTTTTGAGGTGCGGAATGTAGCTCAGTGGGGTGCTCGTTTGAGGTGCTTATGTTGCAGGATCAAACC
Source organism: Gigantopelta aegis (assembly GCF_016097555.1). Lineage (NCBI taxonomy): Eukaryota > Metazoa > Mollusca > Gastropoda > Neomphalida > Peltospiridae > Gigantopelta > Gigantopelta aegis. The sequence continues at coordinate 1,992,650 of NC_054702.1, forward strand.
ACCTTGTGGATTCATTCAGCTGATTGGGTTTTTTCTCGTTCCAACCAGTGCACCACAACTGGTCAAAGACCATGGTATGTGCTTTCATGTCTGTGGGAAAGTGCATATAAAAGATCCCTTGCTGCATTAGGCTGGCACCTGCACCCAGGGCAGGCATGCGCTACAACAGCTTGTTCTGAATGTGCAGATAAAACCCTATTACCTGAACAAAAATAATTTGATTTGTCCCTAAATGTACTTATTCAACCATCTTCATAACCATAATACTCCATTTATTAATGATATTTTGTAAAAATAATTGAATTATGGCAATGGTCCATAATTCAAAAACTAAAATTGCCGAGAAGGGATGACATGGATTTCACTCCATCATGGTTCAGTTAAGGTGATGTGATAGCTAGATTTCGTTTCCAAGAATTAATGTAATTTTTATTTATTATCCATTTTTAGAGAAATAAGGTCCTTCAATCCGTGACAGTATGCCTTTAAATATATAGTCAGACCTTGTAGTGTTCAGCTGTATTTGCCCTTTAACAAATGGTACCGTGGTTGCCATTGTTGTAATAAATGTGTCATGAGTCATCTCCCTTGTCATAAAGACCTGGGGCCTAATCCACAGAGCTCTCTTAGGCTCTGCTAGATAACAAAGCATCTTCTTTGCAAGTCTTTTAGCATTGCTTTGCGAGATCGCAAAGTTGCAAGAGCTTAGTGAATTAGGCCCCTGGTAACAAAAATAAAAGAACATGATTTTTCTGTAACCTAATAATGTATTGCCATTGCTATTTCAATGTTCAAAAACAATTATGTCTTCTTAACTGTTACTGAACTGAAATTGGCTTTCACTGGTATATCAAAGATTATAGAATGTGCTGTCTGGTCTGTGGGAATGTATATATAAAAGTTCCCTTGCTACTGATGAAAAAATGTAGTGGGTTTCCTTTCTAAGACTATATGTCAAAAATAAATAAATTGACATCCAGTGGACAATGTGCTGTAGTGGTGTCTTTAAACAAAACAAACTTTAACTTTTATTGCATTTATGTTTGGTTAAAACAAATGGAAACTTGTTTCCTGAACACAGGTTGCTAAGATGTAAAAAGAAAAGCCTGATCCGTGACCTGTATAATAATTCACTGTTTTCCTTTGATGTCCAGCTCCAGCTCCAGATGTCTCTCATCCACAACGACCTGTATAATAATTCACTGTTTTCCTTTGATGTCCAGCTCCAGCTCCAGATGTCTCTCATCCACAACGACCTGTATAATAATTCACTGTTTTCCTTTGATGTCCAGCTCCAGCTCCAGATGTCTCTCATCCACAACGACCTGTATAATAATTCACTGTTTTCCTTTGATGTCCAGCTCCAGCTCCAGATGTCTCTCATCCACAACGACCTGTATAATAATTCACTGTTTTCCTTTGATGTCCAGCTCCAGCTCCAGATGTCTCTCATCCACAACGACCTGTATAATAATTCACTGTTTTCCTTTGATGTCCAGCTCCAGCTCCAGATGTCTCTCATCCACAACGACCTGTATAATAATTCACTGTTTTCCTTTGATGTCCAGCTCCAGCTCCAGATGTCTCTCATCCACAACGACCTGTATAATAATTCACTGTTTTCCTTTGATGTCCAGCTCCAGCTCCAGATGTCTCTCATCCACAACGACCTGTATAATAATTCACTGTTTTCCTTTGATGTCCAGCTCCAGCTCCAGATGTCTCTCATCCACAACGACCTGTATAATAATTCACTGTTTTCCTTTGATGTCCAGCTCCAGCTCCAGATGTCTCTCATCCACAACGACCTGTATAATAATTCACTGTTTTCCTTTGATGTCCAGCTCCAGCTCCAGATGTCTCTCATCCACAACGACCTGTATAATAATTCACTGTTTTCCTTTGATGTCCAGCTCCAGCTCCAGATGTCTCTCATCCACAACGACCTGTATAATAATTCACTGTTTTCCTTTGATGTCCAGCTCCAGCTCCAGATGTCTCTCATCCACAACGACCTGTTAAATAATTCACTGTTTTCCTTTGATGTCCAGCTCCAGCTCCAGATGTCTCTCATCCACAACGACCTGTATAATAATTCACTGTTTTCCTTTGATGTCCAGCTCCAGCTCCAGATGTCTCTCATCCACAACGACCTGTATAATAATTCACTGTTTTCCTTTGATGTCCAGCTCCAGCTCCAGATGTCTCTCATCCACAACGACCTGTATAATAATTCACTGTTTTCCTTTGATGTCCAGCTCCAGCTCCAGATGTCTCTCATCCACAACGACCTGTATAATAATTCACTGTTTTCCTTTGATGTCCAGCTCCAGCTCCAGATGTCTCTCATCCACAACGACCTGTATAATAATTCACTGTTTTCCTTTGATGTCCAGCTCCAGCTCCAGATGTCTCTCATCCACAACGACCTGTATAATAATTCACTGTTTTCCTTTGATGTCCAGCTCCAGCTCCAGATGTCTCTCATCCACAACGACCTGTATAATAATTCACTGTTTTCCTTTGATGTCCAGCTCCAGCTCCAGATGTCTCTCATCCACAACGACCTGTTAAATAATTCACTGTTTTCCTTGGATGTCCAGCTCCAGCTCCAGATGTCTCTCATCCACAAAGACCTGTATAATAATTCACTGTTTTCCTTTGATGTCCAGCTCCAGCTCCAGATGTCTCTCATCCACAAAGACCTGTATAATAATTCACTGTTTTCCTTTGATGTCCAGCTCCAGCTCCAGATGTCTCTCATCCACAACGACCTGTATAATAATTCACTGTTTTCCTTTGATGTCCAGCTCCAGCTCCAGATGTCTCTCATCCACAACGACCTGTATAATAATTCACTGTTTTCCTTTGATGTCCAGCTCCAGCTCCAGATGTCTCTCATCCACAACGACCTGTATAATAATTCACTGTTTTCCTTTGATGTTCAATTCCAGCTCCAGCTCCAGCTCCAGCTCCAGCTCCAGATGTCTCTGATCCAGAACGACCTGTGTAATAGTGTCTTGTTTCTGTTCACTGTCAGCTCCAGCTCCAGATGTCTCTCATCCAGAACGACCTGTGTAATAGTGTCTTGTTTCTGTTCACTGTCAGCTCCAGCTCCAGATGTCTCTCATCCAGAACGACCTGTGTAATAGTGTCTTGTTTCTGTTCACTGTCAGCTCCAGCTCCAGATGTCTCTGATCCAGAACGACCTGTATAATAGTGTCTCGTTTCTGTTCACTGTCAGCTCCAGCTCCAGATGTCTCTGATCCACAACGACCTGTATAATAGTGTCTCGTTTCTGTTCACTGTCAGCTCCAGCTCCAGATGTCTCTGATCCACAACGACCTGTATAATAGTGTCTCGTTTCTGTTCACTGTCAGCTCCAGCTCCAGATGTCTCTGATCCACAACGACCTGTATAATAGTGTCTCGTTTCTGTTCACTGTCAGCTCCAGCTCCAGATGTCTCTGATCCACAACGACCTGTATAATAGTGTCTCGTTTCTGTTCACTGTCAGCTCCAGCTCCAGATGTCTCTGATCCACAACGACCTGTATAATAGTGTCTCGTTTCTGTTCACTGTCAGCTCCAGCTCCAGATGTCTCTGATCCACAACGACCTGTATAATAGTGTCTCGTTTCTGTTCACTGTCAGCTCCAGCTCCAGATGTCTCTGATCCACAACGACCTGTATAATAGTGTCTCGTTTCTGTTCACTGTCAGCTCCAGCTCCAGATGTCTCTGATCCACAACGACCTGTATAATAGTGTCTCGTTTCTGTTCACTGTCAGCTCCAGCTCCAGATGTCTCTGATCCACAACGACCTGTATAATAGTGTCTCGTTTCTGTTCACTGTCAGCTCCAGCTCCAGATGTCTCTGATCCAGAACCACCTGTATAATAGTGTCTTGTTTCTGTTCACTGTCAGCTCCAGCTCCAGATGTCTCTGATCCAGAACGAGCTGCACGACTTGAAGCTGCAGGTGGAGTCTGAGTCGACCCACAAGATCTCGCACAACGAGACGCACTGCATCAAGAAGATCGAGAACCTCAAGGAGCAATTCCGCGAACTCATGGTGGAGCTCCGCCGTAAGAAGGCCACCGACAGTGAGGGGGCTGTCACGATCTCATCAGAGGAAGTGAGTGTTAGACAGGGGAGGGTGAGTGGTAGAGAGGGGAGGGTGAGTGAAGGCCACCGAAATTGAGGGGCTATTGTGATCTCATCAGAGGAGGTAAGTGTTAGAGAGGGGAGGGGGAGTGGTAGAGAGGGGAGGGTGAGTGTTAGAGAGGGGAGGGTGAGTGAGTGAAGGCCACAGACATTGAGGGGGCTGTCACGATCTCATCAGAGGAGGTGAATATTAGAGAGGGGAGGGCGAGTGTTAGAGAGGGGAGGGGGAGTGAAGGCCTCCGACAGTGAGGGGGCTGTCACGATCTCATCAGAGGAGGTGAGTGTTAGAGAGGGGAGGGTGAGTGTTAGAGAGGGGAGGGTGAGTGAAGGCCACAGACACTGAGGGGGCTGTCACGATCTCATCAGAGGAGGTGAATGGTAGACAAGGGAGGGTGAGTGTTAGAGAAGGAAGGGTGAGTGAAGGCCTCTGACAGTGAGGGGGCTGTCACGATCTCATCAGAGGAGGTGAGTGTTAGAGAGGGGAGGGTGAGTGTTAGAGAGGGGAGGAGAGTGAAGGCCACCGAAATTGAGGGGCTATTGTGATCTCATCAGAGGAGGTAAGTGTTAAAGAGGGGAGGGGGAGTGGTAGTGAGGGGAGGGGAGTGTTAAGAGGGGAGGGGGAGTGAAGGCCACCGACAGTGAGGGGCTGTCACAATCTCATCAGAGGAGGTGAGTGTTTGAGAGGGGAGGGTGAGTGTTAGAGAGGGGAGGGTGAGTGAGTGAAGGCCACAGACATTGAGGGGGCTGTCACAATCTCATCAGAGGAGGTGAGTGTTTGAGAGGGGAGGGTGAGTGTTAGAGAGGGGAGGGTGAGTGAGTGAAGGCCACAGACACTGAGGGGACTGTCACGATCTCATCAGAGGAGGTGAGTGTTAGAGAGGGAGGGTGAGTGTTAGAGAGGGGAGGGTGAGTGAGTGAAGGCCACAGACACTGAGGGGGCTGTCACGATCTCATCAGAGGAGGTGAATGGTAGACAAGGGACAGTGAGTGTTAGAGAAGGAAGGGTAAGTGAAGGCCAGAGACAGTGAGGGGGCTGTCACGATCTCAACAGAGGAGGTGAGTATTAGAGAGGACGAGGGCGAGTGTTAGAGAGGGGAGAGGGAGTGAAGGCCTCCGACAGTGAGGGGGCTGTCACGATCTCATCAGAGGAGGTGAGTGTTTGAGAGGGGAGGGTGAGTGTTAGAGAGGGGAGGGTCAAGGGAGGGTGAGTGGTAGAGAGGGGAGGGTGAGTGAAGGCCACAGACACTGAGGGGGCTGTCACGATCTCATCAGAGGAGGTGAGTGTTTGAGAGGGGAGGGTGAGTGTTAGAGAGGGGAGGGTGAGTGAAGGCCACAGACACTGAGGGGGCTGTCACGATCTCATCAGAGGAGGTGAGTGTTTGAGAGGGGAGGGTGAGTGTTAGAGAGGGCAGGGTGAGTGAGTGAAGGCCACAGACACTGAGGGGGCTGTCACGATCTCATCAGAGGAGGTGAATGGTAGACAAGGGACAGTGAGTGTTAGAGAAGGAAGGGTAAGTGAAGGCCAGAGACAGTGAGGGGGCTGTCACGATCTCATCAGAGGAGGTGAGTATTAGAGAGGGGAGGGCGAGTGTTAGAGAGGGGAGAGGGAGTGAAGGCCTCCGACAGTGAGGGGGCTGTCACGATCTCATCAGAGGAGGTGAGTGTTAGAGAGGGGAGGGTGAGTGTTAGAGAGGGGAGGGTGAGTGAGTGAAGGCCACAGACACTGAGGGGGCTGTCACGATCTCATCACAGGAGGTGAATGTTTGAGAGGGGAGGGCGAGTGTTAGAGAGGGGAGGGTGAGTGAGTGAAGGCCACAGACACTGAGGGGGCTGTCACAATCTCATCAGAGGAGGTGAGTATTAGAGAGGGGAGGATGAGTGTTAGAGAGGGGAGGGTGAGTGAGTGAAGGCCACAGACACTGAGGGGGCTGTCACGATCTCATCAGAGGAGGTGAATGTTTGAGAGGGGAGGGCAAGTGTTAGAGAGGGGAGGGTGAGTGAGTGAAGGCCACAGACATTGAGGGGGCTGTCACAATCTCATCAGAGGAGGTGAGTGTTTGAGAGGGGAGGGCGAGTGTTAGAGAGGGGAGGGTGAGTGAGTGAAGGCCACAGACACTGAGGGGGCTGTCACAATCTCATCAGAGGAGGTGAGTATTAGAGAGGGGAGGATGAGTGTTAGAGAGGGGAGGGTGAGTGAGTGAAGGCCACAGACACTGAGGGGGCTGTCACGATCTCATCAGAGGAGGTGAATGGTAGAGAGGGGAGGGCGAGTGTTAGAGATGGGAGGGGGAGTGAAGGCCTCTGACAGTGAGGGGGCTGTCACGATCTCATCAGAGGAGGCGAGTATTAGAGAGGGGAGGGTGAGTGTTAGAGAGGGGAGGAGAGTGAAGGCCACCGACAGTGAGGGGTTGTCACGATCTCGTCAGAGGAGGTGAGTGTTTGAGAGGGGAGGGTGAGTGTTAGAGAGGGGAGGGGGAGTGAAGGCCACCGACAGTGAGGGGGCTGTCACGATCTCATTAGAGGAGGTGAGTGTTTGAGAGGGGAGGGTGAGTGTTAGAGAGGGGAGGGGGAGTGAAGGCCACAGACAGTGAGGGGCTGTCACGATCTCATCAGAGGAGGTGAGTGTTAGAGAGGGGAGGGTGAGTGAAGGCCACTGACAATGATGGGGCTGTCACGATCTCATCAGAGGAGGTGAGTGTTTGAGAGGGGAGGGTGAGTGTTAGAGAGGGGAGGGTGAGTGAAGGCCACCAAAAGTGAGGTGGCTGTCACTAATCTCATCAGAGGAGGTGAGTGTTAAAGAGGGGAGGGTAAGTGAAGGCCACAGACAGTGAGGGGGCTGTCACGATCTCATCAGAGGAGGTGAGTGTTAAAGAGGGGAGGGTAAGTGAAGGCCACAGACAGTGAGGGGGCTGTCACGATCTCATCAGAGGAGGTGAGTGTTTGAGAGGGGAGGGCGAGTGTTAGAGAGGGGAGGGTGAGTGTTAAAGAGGGGAGGGTAAGTGAAGGCCACAGACAGTGAGGGGGCTGTCACGATCTCATCAGAGGAGGTGAGTGTTTGAGAGGGGAGGGTGAGTGTTAGAGAGGGGAGGGTGAGTGAAGGCCACCAAAAGTGAGGTGGCTGTCACTAATCTCATCAGAGGAGGTGAGTGTTAAAGAGGGGAGGGTAAGTGAAGGCCACAGACAGTGAGGGGGTTGTCACGATCTCATCAGAGGAGGTGAGTGTTTGAGAGGGGAGGGCGAGTGTTAGAGAGGGGTCACAGCGGAGGGTGAGTGTTAAAGAGGGGAGGGTAAGTGAAGGCCACAGACAGTGAGGGGGCTGTCACGATCTCATCAGAGGAGGTGAGTGTTTGAGAGGGGAGGGGGAGTGAAGGCCACCGACAGTGATGGGGCTGTTACGATCTCATCAGAGGAGGTGAGTGTTTGAGAGGGGAGGAGAGAATAGGTGTTAAAGGGGAGGTAAGTGTAAAGAGGGGAGAGTAAGTATTAAGAGGAGAGGATGAGTGGTATAAGGGAGGGTGAGTGTTAAGATGGGAGAGAAGTGTTAAGAGTGGAGGTGGGAGTTATGAGCGGAAGATAAATGTTAAAATCTTTCCGGGGACGATCAAGAGGGGAGGTAATAAGTAGGGTGCTGTGTATATATATATATATATATTATATGCAATAAAATATGTTTTCAATAAAAAAAATAGATGCACATAAAATAATGTGCTGGGGTGATCACCCTCTCTGTCTGTCTGTCTCTCTCTCTTGCTCTCTCTGTCCGTCTGTCTGTCTGTCTCTCTCTCTCTCTCTTGCTCTCTCGTCTTTCTTGATCAAGTGTCACAATTACCTATGTTAGACAGATACTCATTAAACAATGTGCTGAGGTGTAGTTTAATAATATTCCTTTTCTGTTTTTCCCACAGGAATACGAGAGTGATCCAGACAGGGTACAACGGCCGTTCCGTCGCCGGACGACGTCCGTGTCGTCTAAGATGTCAACATCATCCGTCGCCTCAACGATACGGCCCCTGTCAACTGCCCCCCCATCAAGCCAGCCCTCACCAACACATGTTGCTCTCCCATCATGGCCGGAGCTTGAGGTAATGATAGATAAAGAAACTATTTTAGTGTTATACCTAATTCAATTTAGTTGTCTTTTTGTTTCTTTTTCTTTTTTAAAGATACTGCAAATATATAACAAGATAAAGATATTTTCAGGTTTAAAATGATGGAAAAGTTGAATATCCGTATTGTATCATGGTTATGTCCCGAGTGAAATAATTTCTCAAGGGACATAAACATGATATGAAATGGTGGCGAGTTTAATATCCTATTTATTACCCATAATCAATCTTAATTTATATCGCTCAACTTGTTTTGTTGATGTTCCTGTAAGGTCGCAGTGTGCCAGTCGATGACGTCACGAAGTGTTACGTCCCACTTGGCGTTCTAATGGGATGTATCACTTTGAAATGTACCAAGATATTTTTAACCATATGGTTATGATAGCATATACTATCCAAGCGTGTTCCACCAGCCCGATCCCACCTAAGTTTTGGCCTTCTGTTCCCAATGTCAGTGATTACTCATTAGTTCCCAACCGGTCAAACGGGATGGGACTGTAGGTTTTGTTTCCATCCTTCTGTCTGGCTGGATGTCTCACTTATAGTTTTCTGGACTTTTTCACAGTGCATCAAGTTATTGAGCTGACAGTTTGTGTATAGTTTTATCATGTATTGTTACAAATCATGTTTGAATTGCATGTGGATCTGCCCATTGTTGACAGAGGAAGGAAGGAAATGTGTTATTTAACGATGCATTCAACACATTTTATTTACAGCATCAGACATATGGTTAAGGACCACAAAGATATATAGAGAGGAAACCCGCTGTCGCCACTTCATGGGCTACTCTTTTTGATTAGCAGCAAGGGATCCTTTATATGCACAGACAGGATAGTACATACCACAGCCTTTGTTACACCAGTTGTGGAGCACTGACTGGAACGAGAAATAGCCCAATGGGTCCACCGACGGGGATCGATCCTAAACGGACCTCGCATCAAGCGAGTGGTTTACCACTGGGCTACGTCCCGCCCCTTGTTGACCGAGAGATGACCCTTGAACTTACAAGATATGAAACGTTGTTGGGCTCAGTATGGGACATTACAAGATATGTAACCAGGGCTCGCACTGTCGGTAGCCAAATTAGCCATTGGCTAATTTTTACAAAAAATGGCTAATAAAATTTGCAAGTGGCTAAAATTTTGGCTAAGCCATTTTCTGTCTTCTGATGTGAACAAACGGTTACATAATCTATCCGACACCTCAAACATAATAATACTACCAAATATTCAATTAGCGTAATAGCGATCTCGCGACCGGTAACGAGAAACGGTGCCATGCTGAATACAGCGTAGGCCTGATAATGTATGCTTATTTTAATAATCACGGTTATTAATTTTAAAGGCATGCATCAACATGTATGACAGCAATGTCTGGAAGATCTGTAACTTGTTTATTTACTTTGTAAAATCTTTGAACCAAAGTAATAAAAACAGACCCACAATGCGTGTCAATTTGAATTACACATGCCAGTTCAGGGCCAAAAGACATGTAGGCCATCTCAAGATCTGAGTTCAGCCAGACCGAGCGAAAACAAAACGTTCGTTAGACTGGTTTGTGCGCTTCACGTTAAACCAAATGGACACGACGAACACCAATCAAATAGTTCGCGAACGTTAGGAAGAACGTTCGTTGGCTGAACTGAGGACAGCTCTTGGCGCGAACATACGTCACGCTTCAGAGTCAGCTGATACCCGCGTGTCAAGAGACATCGTTGCGGACATTAAACAATACGATTACGCAAAAATGAATCTTTATGTAAATTTGTAGAAAAACAATAGTTATTCACATCAATGAATACCTAACTGCAGTTTTTGTTTATTCCTTTATCTTTGTTCATTTCATACCCATGGTCGAGAGCACGCATGCAGATCATGATCGCCGGAAATGAACATGCAGTATTTAAATTATACAAATTGCAGTTAAATGTACACTGAATAAAATTTTACAGTAATCATATTTGTTAGATAATTTTAGATATAAATTTGTAAGACTGTGAGGTGACATTTAATAAGTTAGCTGGATTTTATAAAGACCGTAAATTCTTATTTTATGAAAGGATTTGTTGTTGGGGGTTTTGTTTTTGTTTTTTTGTTGGGTTTTTTTAATAAATGGAGTATACTGTGGTGAAGTCGGCATTCTTAGCTGAGGTATTTTGTAAGCAGAAATCACAACAAGCATTTAACACGACGCTGAAATCAACAGCAACAACATGGCACAGACATGGGGTGGGGAATTGATGGGTCACTTAAAAAAAAAAAAAAACATTTTAGAAGAAGTTATTCAAACTAACATAAAGATTGCTATTTAAAGAAATAATGAGTTCTATATATATATATATATATATATATATATATATATATATATATAAAATAAAAAAAAAGCTCTCAAATTTTTCTTTGGGAAAAAAGGAAGAAAGAAAAAACACCATCCATAAACATCCACCCACCCACCCATATTTCTGTACGTTTGTTAATTTAATGTCATAGGCCTTAGAAGTGGGGGTGGGTGTATGAGGTACTGGCTTCAGACTCTGAAGATATTGCTTAACCCCATCCCAACCCCACCCCCGCTGAAAAAAATCAAAGTAATATATTAACTGTCCCTACCCCCATTGAGGTTTTGTTATTCCTATTTATTCCAGTTTGTACACAATTAGCTGAAAAAGATACATTTTCATATTCATATATAAATACTCTATACAGTACTGCGTAAAACAAATTTGGCTAAAGCATTTTCAATATGGCTAATGAAAATTCCATTTGGCTAATATTTTGGCTACAGGTATTTTTGATCCAGGGTGAGCCCTGTATAACGTTGTTGGGATCAGTATGGGACATTACAAGATATGTAACGTTGTTGGGCTCATTATGGGATATTACAAGATATGTAACGTTGTTGGGCTCAGTATGGGACATTACAAGATATGTAACGTTGTTGGGCTTAGTATGGGACATTACAAGATATGTAACGTTGATGGGCTCAGTATGGGACATTACAAGATATGAAACGTTGTTGGGCTTAGTATGGGACATTACAAGATATGTAACGTTGTTGGGCTCAGTATGGGACATTACAAGATATGAAACGTTGTTGGGCTCAGTATGGGACATTACAAGATATGTAACGTTGTTGGGCTCAGTATGGGACATTACAAGATATGAAACGTTGTTGGGCTCAGTATGGGACATTACAAGATATGAAACGTTGTTGGGCTTAGTATGGGACATTACAAGATATGAAACGTTGTTGGGCTCAGTATGGGACATTACAACATATGAAACGTTGTTGGGCTCAGTATGGGACATTACAAGATATGAAACGTTGTTGGGCTCAGTATAGTATTTAAATAGTATTTATTGAGAAATAAATTCAAACTTAGTTGCAATAGCTTGGCCGATTCTGATAATAAAACCACAGACGTAATTGTGTTTCAAGTGAATAACATCCAGGAAGCGTTCATGACGAAAATTAATTTTACAGCACACATTTTTTTAAGTGTACAGGGTTTTACCATAGTCTACTTGAATCTTAATTTTACAGCACACAGTCAAGATTGTCCATTTGAAAATAAGACAGTGAATGTACTTGTGTTTCAGGTGAATGACATCCAGGAAGCATTCCTGACAAAGCGGGTCGGCGGCTACAGGCAGCAGCTGTCCACGATGGAGGAGTATGAGATGGAGGCATCCCCGCGGCCGGGCTCATCGCGCACCGACCACAGATGACAAACGGACAGCAGTAGCACTGTACAGACTTTAACGTAGTCCTCTAGAACGGACAACAGTGGCACTGTACAGGCTCCAATGTGGTCCTCTAGAACGGACGGCAGTGGCACTGTACAGGCTTTAACGTGGTCCTCTAGAACGGACGGCAGTGGCACTGTACAGGCTTCAACGTAGTCCTCTAGAACGGACGGCAGTGGCACTGTACGGGCTTCAACGTGGTCCTCTAGAACGGACGGCAGTGGCACTGTACGGGCTTCAATGTGGTCCTCTAGAACGGACGGCAGTGGCACTGTACAGGCTTCAACGTAGTCCTCTAGAACGGACGGCAGTGGCACTGTACAGGCTGCAACGTAGTCCTCTAGAACGGACGGCAGTGGCACTGTACAGGCTTCAATGTGGTCCTCTAGAACGGACTACAGGCTTCAATGTAGTCCTCTAGAACGGACGGCAGTGGCACTGTACGGGCTTCAACGTGATCCTCTAGAACGGACGACAGTGGCACTGTACGGGCTTCAACGTGGTCCTCTAGAACGGACGGCAGTGGCACTGTACGGGCTTCAACGTGGTCCTCTAGAACGGACGGCAGTGGCACTGTACGGGCTTCAACGTGGTCCTCTAGAACGGACGGCAGTGGCACTGTACGGGCTTCAACGTGGTCCTCTAGAACGGACGGCAGTGGCACTGTACGGGCTTCAACGTGGTCCTCTAGAACGGACGGCAGTGGCACTGTACGGGCTTCAACGTGGTCCTCTAGAACGGACGGCAGTGACACTGTACGGGCTTCAACGTGGTCCTCTAGAACGGACGGCAGTGGCACTGTACGGGCTTCAACGTGGTCCTCTAGAACGGACGGCAGTGGCACTGTACGGGCTTCAACGTGGTCCTCTAGAACGGACGGCAGTGGCACTGTACGGGCTTCAACGTGGTCCTCTAGAACGGACGGCAGTGGCACTGTACGGGCTTCAACGTGGTCCTCTAGAACGGACGGCAGTGGCACTGTACGGGCTTCAACGTGGTCCTCTAGAACGGAGGGCAGTGGCACTGTACAGGCTTCAACGTAGTCATCTAGAACTGAACCTGCTGAGGGAAGTCACGTTTTACACCACATGAAGCAAAGTAGAAGAGTTTAGGGTTTTACCATAGTCTACTTGAATGTTAATTTTACAGCAGTCTACTTGGATCTTAATTTTACAGTCCATAAAGAAAACTTAGTGTTTAGGGTTTTACCGTTGTCTACTTGAAAATTAATATTACAGCACAAAAAAAACTTAAAGTGTACATAATTTTACCATAGTCTACTTGAAGCTTAATTTTACAGCACACGAAATCCAGTTTGTATTGTATAAGTAACACAGATAAAAAAACACATAACAATAGCTGTGTACAGGGTTTTATGATAGACTACTAGAACCTTAACTGCTTCAGAAATGTTACAGCTCATATAGTCACACAGCACACAAAAAACAGTTTGCATTAACTATGTGACACAAACATAAAACAGTTACAGTAGTCCACTAATACTGCAACTGCTTGATGAAGTTTTGTTTTTATGGCACACGAAAGCCAGTTTACATTATGTAGGTGATGCAGAAAACATGAAACACTAGCGCTGTACAAGAGTGACGACAGTCTAAGAGAATTTTAACTGCTTGAGTAAGTCAAATTGAACAGCACTGGGGTGCAGTATTTAGTGTGACTTCTGCGTCTTGCAGTATGATGAATACTTACCAGCATAAGATAGCAGTATATAATTATCAGTAGGTACATGGCAACAGCACTGTTCAAATTTTAATCATATTTATATAGTCATAATTCTACAATGTACTACATTGTAGTGGTCAATAGTAACCTATAGATATGCCAGTTTATGCTATATAGGCGTTAATGGTACTGCATAGATATTAGTTATTTTATACTATGTAGGTGTTGATGGCACTGATTAGATTTTAGCCACTTTGTACAATGCAGGTGTCAGTAGAGCTGCTGTATAGATAATGGCCAATTTATACAATATAGGTCACAGTAGCACTTCACAGTTAAAAGCCAGTGATTACTGGGTATGTGTCAGTAACACTGAATAAATACAAGTTATTTTGAACAATGTAGTCGTCTGGTGCACTATTCAGATAAATTCAAATTTTTACTGTGAAGGTGTCCGATTCACTGAAAAAATTAAAGTTTAAACACACTAGTTGTCAGTCGCACTATACATGTAAAAGCCAGTTTATATTATGTAGGTCACAACAGGACTTCATATATATTAGAAGTAAGCTTAGTGTGGACTCCCAAATTTTTTGACATATACTTAAATTTTATATGTAAACAATATAAAAAGCTTGTACTGAAACAGTATAAAGAGCCAATTTATACATAAACAGTATAACATAGTTTATACTTGAACAATATTAAAAGCCAATTCGTACTAAAACAGTACAAAAAGCCAATTTATACCCCACTTAACAAGAACAATGGTTGGTTACCTTGGTAATGAACCATGTGATTGAATTCTGGTTGTGCAAGATTTACAATTTTCACCTTCTGCTGCCACAAAATTAAGTAACCAGAAGTAAAATATTGGTATTGAGTTGATGCATATATGATTATTATTATTATTGTTGTTTGAATTAAAAGGGGGTGGGGGATGAGTTTCTGTGCAGAGGTTGTGGTTTTTGAATCACTGTGTTGTTGGCAACAAGCCAGGACAGAATCCAGTTATTAAAACATTTTGTATCCTTGCATTAGGGCAGTTCCAAAATGATCACAAGGGGGGACAGTTGGTTTTGTTTATACTCATGACCATGCATAGAGAAAAACAAACGTGCAGCAAATCCACCATGCATAAAAATATAATTACTGTAGTGCCTCCCACCCCCACCTCTTGTTATCCATTCTGGAACTGCCCCTAGAGGAACATTTCACATTGGTGGAGTTTTATAATTTAAAATATTTATTTTCATTTACATCCCATGTATATATTAATTAAAGAGTTTGTGAGATTATGTGAGAGAGTATAAATATCATAGTATTTATTTGTTGAATAATTAATGACAGGGTTGTAATAACTACAGTTAAAAATTGTTCCTGATTTGGTAATTAAATCACAATTATGGATCGTGGATTTTGTTATGGATTAGGAGCTATGTTAATGTGTTTGCATACAATTAAGACTAAACATGTAAATTTTGTGTGCAACCTCCGACTGCCAGTGACTGTCTGGGACAAATACTGTACATTCATTCATTTTTGTGCTTCTATCCAATTAAGAGTCAAGCATGCTGACCTAGGCACACACCTCAGCTATCTGGGCGGTCTGTCCAGGACAAGTTAGTGAGAGAGAAGTTGGTGTACTGGTCTAACACTTGCGTATTGAGTCTTTAAACTCGCTCTGGGTGGGAGCCGACACCGGGATGCAAACCCAGTACCTTGACCACTACACCACTGAGACCTGGTAATACTGTACAACCACAGAGCGGTTTTATCAGATTATGCTAGGAGCCACAATGGCCTTTGCCAACAGGTGGACTGTATATGCAGGTTGTAATACCTCCGTATATTTAGACTCCCATCTCAAGTGTCCTTCATCAACAGTTGTTACGGGAAGCTCTTCAGGCCATCATAAAATAAATTGTAGATTTTAATCCAATTCTTTTCAAAATGTGGCTGGGGTAAAATATTTTTATATTTTTAGGACACTGGAAATATGGCTCATATATACTGATGGAAAGAAATAAAGGATCACACCGATAGCAACAAGAAATAATGACTGCATCAAAAATCAATTGATATTGTCCGAAGTTGACTGGGAACATATAGGCAGCACATTGAGCACTACAGACATTGAATCTCACATTACAACTTGGCATGAAATACAGACATTATTACGCTAGCAGCGAATTCAATTTGGTCTACAATTTGATGTGTTCCCTTATTTCTTTCCATCAGTATATGTTTGAAGGACAAAAATATTGAAGGGGAGATCTTTTCTTCTTGGGGTGGGACACATAGGCCACTCCTACTGAAAAAAGTAGCAAGTGATCTTTTATATGCACTTTTCCATGACAGGACAGTATATACCACAGCCTTTAATATACTAGTTATAGGACACTGGTTGGGCAAGAAAAACCCAAGTCCATAAAGGGCAATTAAAATTTGACCCAAGATTTACAGCCATATAATTCAATTGACAACTTTAAAAAAACAATTATTGGAAAATGTATTGAGTGTGGCCCACAAGTTAACGCATTGTGTTACTGTTTATCATATGCATGTTTTTCACAGTTTGTTCCCATAATTCTTTTACAGTTAATAACTGGCTGTTGTTTTGATGGATATGTGATGTAGAATTTTCCACATTCTTTATATTTTTACCACAATTCTTGGGAAAACCACTGTTTTCACGGAGTAGCAGCACATTAGTCCCGATATTCTCAAGTCAGTTATGCAATACATTATGTGCGAACCTGGTTAATTGTATCGTAGTTATTTATGACAAATAAATGTCAGAATAGTAAACTTTGGCACTAGCAACGATACTGTTAGTACATGTATTACTAAGACAAAATAGTTTAGCAATTTGGTAAATGTGCTTAATTTTTTGTTTTAAATGTTTGACATCCAATAGCCAATGATTAATAAATCAATGTGCTCTAGTGGTGTCATTAAACAAAGCAAACTAATTTTTTGTATGTTTCTTGTATTTTTAAGTAGTACCAAATTGCTAAACTTTTTTCTCTCAGTATATATAACAATGCACCTTTGGAGTGAGCTCAGTGGGAAGATTTTTTGGAATGGCCTCCATTTACTGCGAACTTGTCCGATATTGTGTGAAGCTTGATAAAATAAAAAAAATCATTACATGTTCATATAAATATGAAACTGCTGGATAAAAATCATTCACATTTAATTTTGTAAATACACTATTTATTGCCAACAGTGGAATATTTGAGTTGACAAGTTTTGCTACAATATATTGTAACTGCAGTGCGATAAAAATAATAATGTGCTTTGTCTGCACTGTGAATAAATAACTTGTTAGTCATGACAGTATTTTTGTGTGTGCCAGTTGATCTGGCATTGTGAAATATATTAATGACTGTTTCTATGGTTTTAAAATTGTGAGATGTGAAATTGGGAAGATGGTGCGTTACAATGTGCCATTCTACTACTTACAATGCACAAGTGCAATGTGTCAAGTGCAATATTTGTTTTACTTCCACTCAGATCTGTTTGTACATATCTTTAAAATATTTTATTTATTTATTTTGAATACATGTCTTTTTAACTTGGTTAGCTTTTAATGTCCATTTCTGTTGTTAAATTGAACGTACTGTTAATCCATCAATGCTGTATTACTATTGTTAATAAACAGCATGTGAACAAACAATTCCCCGTAAATTAAACATAATTATTATCCACGTGATTCAACATAGAGTTAACAACAATCATACAAAGCACATGTAATAACAAGTGTAATGATGTAATTTTAGGAAGCGACTTGGGAAGCAACGTCATAACGTGACATTTCTTCCCCAGACACAAGCTCGTTTACTAATCACTAGTTGGGGCACAGTGCCAGTAATATGGTGTTCTTCAGCTGGACAAAGATGACGTGTCAAAACTAAAAAAAACCCAGTTCTGTTACAGGCAAAATTGGCGGGATTCTTAAAGCAGTCCACATCATCAAAATAGGAAGGTATCCAGGCTTTTTCCAGATTAAAAACAAACTTTGGGGCCATTTTCGAACCCCATTTCTCTAAAATGCAGCTGTTTAAGCATTGTAAACACGTAGTTATTCTTGTGCAAGTCAAAAATTGGCTTTGTAAATTTGGCTCTTGATATTTATATTATTACAATTTTAAAACGGAGGAAATTATAAACTATTCAATCAGTGTATAGTTTTGGTGGAGCATTAGCTGTCGGATTAGTAACAGAAATATGGACGTTAGAAAAGACCTGACCACACTGTCTTAATATGTTAGAGTTGGAGAATTCCTAACATATAGGGGGATGTTACATTTGGCTTTTGAGGGTTGGGGGTGGATTTGAGGGTTCGGGGTGGATTTGAGGGTTGGGGGTGGATTTGAGGGTTGGGGGTGGATTTGAGGGTTGGGGGTGGATTTGAGGGTTGGGGTGGATTTGAGGGTTCGGGGTGGATTTGAGGGTTGGGGTGGATTTGAGGGTTGGGGGTGGATTGGAAGGGGTTTCTTTTTAATATTCCATGGTTATTATAACACTATAGTTTTATGTCTGTAAACAGAATTGAGGCTAGCTCAGCTATTTGCCAAAATTGTCAATCATAAAATTTAATAATAACTGGTGAATTTTATTTTAATTTGGCAACATAATTTCATGTAATACCGGGTAATTAATATTTAGTTGGAAAATATCTGGGTTTGTGCAATTTTTGAAGTTTAGTAGATAATTTGGTGAAATCTTCTGCTCATCCCGGTCTAGCTGTGCAGAATGATGTAGTATTTGTTCGATACTCAATAGGTTGTTCCAGCAGGGGCGTCAACAAATAGTCTTTCATCATTCTGAACAATGTGTATACTTTTATATTTAATTTTTAAACAAGAAGTCTTGGATCAGGTTGCAACCTTGTTTCATATAAATCATTGTTTCTCTTCAGTACATCCTGTTTGTTTCAAATCTGGACTCTGAAGACTTATAAAGGTTTTAATATATTCACAATATATGATTGTCACAATTTTCTCCTGGGGGTTTTCATTATGTTTTACTAGTACATGTAGAATCTGTTATGACTTTCATGTCTGTATCTCTAAAATCGAGTAACCTAAAATCAGCTTTTTCTTCATATTCTAAAAACAAAGAAAAACTAACAGTATTTGCAGTATTTAATTCATTGTTAATGTACTGTCAAAACCTAACTTGTGCCAATAAAAAACTTTTATAGTACGGTAAATAATACATCAGACTGATCTTATAGAAATACATAGATGAACACTGGCTGCTTTTACAATTTGTTTCATCTGTAATTTCACCCATCCATCCGAGCTGCAGAATAAGTTCGGCATCGCCCCGTGTGTTGGAATTCTCAGATTCACATACTCAAGACTGTGCCAATGTTTGTAACAATTTATATCAGTTTTCTTTTGTTAGATTTTGACGAAAAGATTGTTTTCAAAGTTTTATCTTTTTAACTTGTATTTTTATTTAATAGATATTCTACCTGAAGTTTTAAATAAAGATGTGCCATTTCACCTTATTTATTGATTTAGTTGTTGTTTTTCACTTGTAGCTCACTAACAATATTAATAGTGTGGGTTGGTGGATGAAGGAAGGAAGAACATTTTTACTTAACGACGCACTCAACAGTTTATTTACGGTTATACTGCGTCGGACATATGGTTAAGGACCACACAGATATTAAGAGGAAACTTGCTGTCATCGGTTCATGGGCTACTCTTTTCGATTAGCAGCAAGGGATCTTTCATATGCACCATCCCACAGACAGGATAGTACATACCACTGCCTTTGATATATCAGACGTGGTGCACTGGCTGGAATGAGAAATGGCCCACCAATAATCGATCGTAGATGGATCACGCATCAGGTGAGTGCTTTACGACTGAGCTCCATCCCGCAATATATGCTACATAATGACAGTCATTTTAAACAAAGAAAATGCTCTCCAATGATGACATGGCAATAACTGGCATACCCAGCTCCGTTTATAGCTGTCTTATACACACATCTAACAACCACAAACCAAATCATGTGCTGGGCTGTCTATAAACAAATAATCCATTCTTTTCTTGCATTGCTGATTACATGTCTACAATGTAATTTTTTTTTTTTTTTTAAATAGAAAACAGGAATACAAAACTGGCATAAAATATTATTTATTTGTACATATAATAACAATAGTACAAGTCATTTGTATTGCCACACGGCAAGTCATTCACATTATTTTATTTAAAATATATTTAATAAAACACATATTCAATTTAATTAAAGTTTGGAATAATACCGCAGTACGATTCTACAAAAAACGTGTCCAACTTGAACAAATACTTACCAGCATATATCCTATGACACACTGTTTTTGAATTGCACAAACGTGACCTCTAAGTACATAAAAACTTCATAAACTGGACTTTGGGATCAAGCTTAAATACTTCTAATGTCATGATTTTAATCTAGATGTTTTTAAAACTTCTATAAGTGTAAAATAAAATAGGGTTCATAAACCACGAAAATGGTTGTCCCAAACAAAAATGTTAAGACAAAAAAAAAAATTAAAACCCAGAAAACTGAAGGGGGTTCATTTTCATCAACATTGGAATAGATTTTAGGCAGTGCTCAAACCCAGAATTCTGAGAAAAAATATGGAAGACAGAATTAGGACTTATAGTTTTAGAGTGGAAGGCATTTTGTAAAATCCATAAACAAGAATAGACCATTTTTTAAAAACAATATCCATTATTTAAAAAACTGAAAAGAAATATGATTTATATGTATTAACATTACTTTTAATACTTAAAAACAAAAGGTGTCAATTGGCTGGATTTGAACCTACTGCAACGATTCACATGGCATTTGACACCCCGCAGCCTTAACCACGTGACCAACCGAGTCTTCCACAAAAACTGAAAGCCCAATTAACTGTAATTAAGAAAGCGTGCTGGCACACTCTCTTGGAAACTAATTTAATGATTTGTATTTATATAGAGCAGCAGGTCTAATGACTCGCTTGAGGACTAATAGTTGAGTCGACCAGCAGAAATGTAATGTCGACCTAGTAAATATAATATTTAAAACCATTTACGATGATACACCAGACAAACACATTATGTGAGGATCTCCTCAACTAACCCACCCTTATTCAATAAACAGATTACAATCGTCCAATTCTGTACAATTAAAATGACTTGCAGGTTACAGGACGTGTAACCTGAAAATCACTTGGACAAACAAAACATGATGCAACTTAAAAGATATTTTCATGTGCATAAAACAGGCTCCTATGAAATCACTGCTGTTGGTAACCATACTAGTGATTTTTCTCAAACATTCGTTTTCCATGTATCGCACATGTGCTGCTGTGTAAAATAAATATACACATGGCAAACAGCAGCAACACAAGGGGACTTGTACATCACAGAAAATGATAAAAACTATAAATGTATCCAGCCAAAGAAATACATGAGCCAGAGTATAACCAGGATGAAGTGTGGTGGTGAGCTTTAGACCCTGCCAGAGTATAACCAGGATGAAGTGTGGTGGTGAGCTTTAGACCCTGCCAGAGTATAACCAGGATGAAGTGTGGTGGTGAGCTTTAGACCCTGCCAGAGTACAACCAGGATGAAGTGTGGTGGTGAGCTTTTTAGACCCTGCCAGAGTACAACCAGGATGAAGTGTGGTGGTGAGCTTTAGACCCTGCCAGAGTACAACCAGGATGAAGTGTGGTGGTGAGCTTTAGACCCTGCCAGAGTACAACCAGGATGAAGTGTGGTGGTGAGCTTTAGACCCTGCCAGAGTACAACCAGGATGAAGTGTGGTGGTGAGCTTTAGACCCTGCCAGAGTACAACCAGGATGAAGTGTGGTGGTGAGCTTTAGACCCTGCCAGAGTACAACCAGGATGAAGTGTGGTGGTGAGCTTTAGACCCTGCCAGAGTACAACCAGGATGAAGTGTGGTGGTGAGCTTTAGACCCTGCCAGAGTACAACCAGGATGAAGTGTGGTGGTGAGCTTTAGACCCTGCCAGAGTACAACCAGGATGAAGTGTGGTGGTGAGCTTTAGACCCTGCCAGAGTATAACCAGGATGAAGTGTGGTGGTGAGCTTTAGACCCTGCTTTATTGTTCTTTTGTGACACCGTACCACGAAAATTAATAAGAATGAATGCATTGCAATCACAAATCGTTCCTGCCCGTGCACCACGACTGGTATATCAAAGGACATGGTATGTGCTATCCTGTCTGTGGGAAAGTACATATAAAAGATCCCTTGCTGCATTAGGAAAGATGTACCGGGTTTCCTCTGACAAGTCAGAATGACCAAATGTTTGACATCCAATAGCCGATGATTGATTAATCAGTGTGCTCTAGTGGTGTCATTAAACAAAACAAATGTTTGCAACCATAAAATACTTGGAGAGCAGTAGAAAAGGAATCTGAGCACAGTAATGTAGAATCTTCTTAGGGACCCTTCTTTTATTTCTAAAGGGGGTAACCATCCCTTCCCTTCCCCTTTCCCCTGGGTATGGCCATCATTTCAAGTTTTTATTAGGAAAGTATGCATAAACATGATGAAAACATGAACATGAAGACAATACAAAAAAGCTTTCAACATGTTATAAAGAGAAATCCAAAACATTGGTTGTAGAGTGCTCACCTAAGGTTACACTCTGCAGGCTCTATTAGGGTGTTTCCCATTCCAACTATTACCTCGTGACTGTTATATATCAAAGACCGTGCTATGTGTTGCTCTGTCTATGAAAAAGTGCTGCTATTACATAGGAGTAGCCAAAATGGTACTGCAGAAATAACAATATACTGGACATCAAATAAATAGTTTAAAATGTACTGCAGTATCACTAAACAAATACTGGAGGCTTTTTTTGTCTTTCTTTGAACTAGCCTCATACATTTGGATGGAAGAGGCACTCGAAAGAGTCCTCCATGCAACCCACCCATTACGCTAGTTACAGTGCACGGACCAAGCCATCTATCCCAGCATCAGCTTGAGTGGAGAAGTGTAAAACAATACACAGATATCTCACGGCAACAGGCAGCCGACACAACTAAAGAGTGTGCACACAACACTGTGTGCTGCTTGAACCTTCAATCAATTATCTATATATGCACAAAAATAAATTAAACACATTCACAGAAAACCAACACCAAGGACATTGGCTTTGTTTTCTTTCAGCGCCTTTGTTGATCCATGTAATATAAACTTAATACACAGAATATCTTATTAATAATGTTAGGGGCTGTTCCAAAGCTGATCACATGGGGGGTGGTGGGGGAGGCAGGATGTAATTATTACTTTATGTCTCATGGGTCCACTCTACATTTTCCTCTATGCATATGGGTTTTTTTAAATGAATTTTATTTTATGGTAATGGGGATGTATAAAACAGTCTCATAATACACCCCTGTGTCCAATTCTGTAACAGCTCTAATAACAGTAACACCCACCCATCCTGAAGCTCCATGTATGCAATATCATAGCACTTTGAAATATAAATATAACATGTAATTATATTACAAATGTTGTTTAAAATACTTCAATTCCAAAAGGAGTTATTGTAACAAATAATTGATAATTTAACATGGACAAATATATTTTCAGTTTTATGTATGACAAACAACAATACAGGACAGACAGATGGACAGATGTACGCAGGTGCACAGACACACAGACAGACAAGACAGACAGGATAGAGATTACTATATACTTGATATTAAAAAAAACTAACACAGCTCAACGATTATTCTCCAAGATTATTTAAAACTATAGACAAAAAAAAGTTAATTCTGTTCTACCAAACTAATGAAATCTTTTAATACATGATTCCCCCCACCCCCCAACTAAATTCAATACATAGCTAAGTAAAAGAAACAGTGATGATTTCAGTAGTATCTACTTTACTATATTTTTTTCAGTATTTGTATCTGAAAGCAGTAAACATATAAAACACTGTATCGGAGCTGTATAAATGGCACAAGATATGCGACATGTTACTCATAACAACAGAATGATTGCCACAATCCCCACATAACATCCGAGTCTACAACCGACTTGTTCTTCAGCCATTCTCTCCTGCCAATAACAAAAACCCAGACCAATTGTTACGGAATAGACACAGACCACAATCTAAACAGTCCTTATACATAGAAAAACAGGCAGTGGTCACCATGTGTAAATAACTGATATATCAAGGACTGTGGTGTGTGCTAACTTGTTTGTGTCAAAGTGAACATAAAAGATGCCCTGTTTGTAATCAGTTAGAATAGCGTATGTGGCAACAAGAGAGTCCCGTCTCAGTCCGTTGACCAACGTACGACAATTACCACTTACATGTATATGTTACTTAAGCAGCGTTGCAATTATGTCATTAGTCGCACCGACTTGTCGCAGGCGATTTGTCGGCCCTACAAATAAGAAAACATATAAGACTAAAGTCATTCCGGTTTAGGCGTTCTCACAGTATGATTCGATCTCATGCGACAAGTCGGTACGATTAATCACATAATAAAAATAGCGCTTTAACAGCCAAAGATTAAACAATGTGCTGAACATTAATTCATTGTGAAGAATACATTAACAAACAAATTTAACAATGCACAAAATGATAACAATATTAGAATTTAAAACTGAAGAGTATTCTTACAAAATTTGTCACGTCCAACATGGTGAAAAAGGGAGATAACCACATAAACAGTTTTGTGTGCAAGGATACATGCTTAGTGGTTTTCCAAATGGATTAAACCCTTTTACATTAATGATATAAACCACGCTCCATATTCATATATGTACTTCAGTCAGCTATTTATTGGTTTAAACGTATTTCCAACGACTAAAAAGTCATTTCTATTTATGCTTACACGAAGGTGCTGCAAAGCATTTTACACAATACCTATAGTAAATATTGCAAACTTTAATTTTAAAAAAGGATGACAGTTATTCAAACATGACATCATTTTTGTTAATTTTCAGTACATCACTACACAGCTGCTGTCACTATTCAGGGAGTTAACTCCACGGTACTTTTCCTTTTAGCCAAAAAACAATCTAATGCAGGATTTTTTATATATTTTTAAAAGGCTGAAATAGCCTTTTTCGTAAATGAAATCATACATAAGGCCATCTGATATTAGACTACAACTTGGCAACTTACCTGTGAGTTTTCTGTTCCTCCTCATACTCTTGAAAAAATCTGTATTGTACAGATGAAACGTCAAGTTTTAACTTTCTGTTGTTGTTTTTTTAAAAGTGGACAGTTTTAGACAAAGACTTTTGGTTTTAAAATAAACTTTTGTCTGTTTTTATTTTTATTATGAAGTTTACCTTGAAGTATGTTTATGAATATGCAGCCTGTGGTATATAACTGAAGTTATAAATGTTTTTATTATGAAGTTTACCTTGAAGTATGTTTATGAATATGCAGCCTGTGGTATATAACTGAAGTTATAAATGTTTTTATTATGAACTTTACCTTGAAGTATGTTTATGAATATGCAGCCTGTGAAGTATGTTTATGAATAACTGAAGTTATAAATGTTTTTATTATGAACTTTACCTTGAAGTATGTTTATGAATATGCAGCCTGTGGTATATAACTGAAGTTATAAATGTTTTTATTATGAACTTTACCTTGAAGTATGTTTATGAATATGCAGCCTGTGGTATATAACTGAAGTTATAAATGTTTTTATTTTCCACATAGTTCAACAGGGAAATATAACCAGTATGACACACGTCATAATCATTTTATGTGCATAACAAAGTACATAATTTTGGGAAGGACATCCTAACATAATGCGGCCTCCACAATCTTAGCTCTGTGTAATGACTTACTAAAATGACATCACTTTATCGTCTCCTAGTTACAAACATTCTGACAGTCTTCATAAAAACTATTACACTTTCGTGTGAATCGTACTAATTTTATGAAACTTGTGACAGGATTCATGAATTACCTTCACTCTCATTTCGTAAAATCAGTACGACAGACAAGGTCATATAATAATGTCTATCAAACATATAGTTTTTTGTTTTTTTCTAACTGACATCTCAAGGAGGAAACAAGTTTTATAAAAACTAGTTTCCACTGTGTATAGATGAGAACATGTTATTTTTGTTTAATGTGTATATTTCAAACAAGCTAGCACTATGAGAGGAAGTCGACCACCTCCTCGAGTTCTCTCTGTCGCGCCTGTTTGTGAGCCCACCGAGTTTCGGCTAGTTCGGGGGGAATCTTCCACTTGTCATGGAATATTCGCTGATCACAGCCCGGACACTTCTTGCCTCCTGAAAATAAAAACACAATCAATCATCAAAATATATTTCACACACTTGAAATTTTTATTTACTCATTTTTGAAAATAATTTTTGAAAATCGTTGTTTTTCTCCAAATAATAAGAGAGAAATTATACACACCCCACACCTCTGAACAAGATTATGTGTCTCGACTGATATTAATTTACAACCATCAAATATTTCATTCTTTTAGTAAGATCAACTAATACCTCATATAATTTACAACACCATTTAATATACAAACTGACATCATTCTTAAAGAGCTGTAAACGTCCCTGCATTATTGAGGAGGAGGGTTAATGAATACTAAATACTGACCAGTAAAGGGTGGTGTCTTCATGTACGCATCCAGACACTCGTTGTGAAACAAATGGCCGCAGTACACGCGCTCGATGCCTCTCTTAGGATCACTGTTCACCAACTGAAATTTAAATTCATTAAAATCAACACAGCACGAATAAAACCATATGTATTACCACATTTCAATAATATCCATCCCCACAATCAAGTTAAATGAAGGGTGTGCATTATACATTACAAAACATTAGAGAGGTGGAAATATCAAGAATGGTCAACAAAGAATTGTTAAAGGAGACCGGCGTAATGAATTGTTTGCCGTCATAAATCGCAACACGCAACTACCGCTCTCCCCTTAGTGACGAAGTTAAGCGTGCCAGTCTTGGTTGGGGGGTTTTTTCGCCGATCTCCGATGTTTGCCGGAAACTGTCGACAATTGATGAGCTAGACCCGTGACGTCATCGATGAGAGGAAAACTGAAGAAACTACCAAGCAGCATGGACGAACTTAGCGATTCGAGTGACGAAGAATTGTGTCCAGCTTGTGCTAATGGCATCAAACCGTATCAGTTTGAACCACTTATCGGAGACTTTGTCCCTAATCCTGGAAATGTTGTCTTAGACGAAAATTCGGATGAATCAACTGCCGACGAAGACTAGGAAGCCACACGGTCATAGACTAGCATACAAGCATTTTTTTAAACATAATTTTTTATGACATTTTTAATGTAAACTGAAGCAAATGGACCTAATTAGAAGAAAAGCACACAAAATGTAATAATATTTCATCATAAATCTTGTTCAGCATAGATGTAAATATGACACGTCAGTGGATATTCCATAGGCCGATTTCGCAAATTTGCAAAAAGCGTCCCCTCCTCACCAAAGCAAGATATAATAATTTAACAAAAAACTTTGTTCTCTTAACTAGTTACCCTCCAAGTTTTAATGTGTTTGGTTAAACCGTGTATTTTTAATTATTAAGAAAATGTGTTACCAGTCTGCCGAAACTGTCCACAGCCGGGTACAGAAACACAGAAATGTTGGAAAATATACTGTTGCCACATACTGACAATCACTTTACAACCAATATGTCTTATCGACAATATTATTATGTAGTCTTTGCATTTATTAATATTAAATACAACAGGCCCATAGGAACTGGGGAGAGGCGGGCCTAGGGGCTTGTTCTCCATCACTCACTCTAGGAAGAAAATGTATGTTTTAAATTTTCACTACTTTGCATAAATAAAGACGATATAAAGATAAAAAATCTAGTTTGTATCCCTCACTGAGACCAATTGTTTCAACCTCTACCAAAGGTACCAGGTTTTCTGCCAGAAAATAATTTGAGGGTACGTAATAAAACAGCCCCCCACTTGTGAGCTTTTCTTTATCACATTCATTTTTGCCATTGTAACCAAAATCAGATGATGATGATGATAACTAGTTTAACGTGCCCATATACCACTAGGGTTTCGAACACGCCCATCCCGAGTCCGACCTCCGATAAGATCGGTGGCCTGACTCGGGATGGGGGGGGGGGGGGGGTGTTGAAAATGGGCAGAATTTTGAAAATAGCAATTAGTAAAAACGTTAATAGAATAAATAAAAAAAGAAAAAGGTTACAAGCCAAAAATAAAAAAGAATTGACTGCTCGGCCGAATATTTATATAATTTGGAGCATTTTAGAAGGACAGTCCAAAATTAAATAAGAGAAAGAAGAGAGGATCGGACTATTTAATAATATTACAAAAAAGAAGTAATTTCGACATAAAATTTTGAACGCAGATCTAAACGTTTAAAGTCCGATCGATATGTCCACGCGAGTGGCCTCGTTAAGGCCGTTTGGGTGCACAGCTTAAAGGGACGAGATGGGTTGCATCCCGTCAAGAAAACCCCTAGATTGACAGTCGATAGACGTTGAAGGTGTAGTGCTGTGCTGAAATACAGATCTTGAGAAGCCGGATCCGTCTGAACAGTAGAGTATCAGACTAGGGTATAGTCCAGTCGTCATGGGTTGGTATAGTGGTGCGGACGGGCCCGACTCCGGAGGATACGAGATGGTATCATTATAAAGCAATGTAAAGTCTAGAAAAAGAGTAGTAGGGGCCGACCCCGCTTCCTATTTCTTCTTAGAGTGGGGCAGTCAATCTTCCAGTGCTGGTAGGACAGGCTCGGACATGTAGAGACTAAACGCGAACAACCGTGGCGTTCTGCAGAATGGTCGTCATACGAGTCACGAAAAAACAAGTCAACATAGTCAGACGGAGAAATGACGTGGAGGCGAGGAATCTCGCTGAAAAAGAATCCAACCTGGTGGTGCAGACTGTCGAAACGAGAAGCGTTCCATGTTCAATCAGTTCCAATGGCCGCATACATCCCAGTAGAAAACTTCATTTCGCTGACAAAAACAACGAAATGAAGGACCCCCAAGTCGAGCACACGAAAGCACGTGCAGTGTGCACAAGCGAAACAAACACGTCTTACTGCGTGGAGCTCCAGACTGGGAATGCCAAAATCAGATGTAGAGTTTATACCCAGTCTGTCAGTGCCCCCCCCCCCCCCCCCCCAGGTTGTTCCTACAGGCCTGTAAAAACTAAATATATTCAAAGGAGTATATTGGGTGGTTATAGGTTTTAAATGGGGTTTTTATTGAACATTTTATTTCATGCACTTTTATAAATTTTAAACAGCAATTATGTTACTATAATCTATCGAAAAAAATTAAACATTATATATATATATATATACTCTTCAAAAGAAGAAACGCAAAACCACATTGTCGTAACATTTGGAAAATTGATTTAATTATTGAATGGTGAGTCCGATAATTACCAAATGTTGGAGGATTGTTCACAATTCACTCTAGTCCATTGTGAGTAAGTGATAGGACACACCACCAAGGTCAAGGTCATCTGGAGTCAATACCGGGTGTGGCCTCCGGTGTGTTGACAACTGCCTGGCACCGCCTGCCCATTGAAGCAACCAGAGTACGGATGACGTCCCGGGGGATGGTGGCCCACTCGGCCTGCAAGGCTGCTGCCAGCTCGGGCAGGGTCTGGGGCTGTGGTTGTCGCTGTCGGAGGCGTCGGTCCAACTCGTCCCATAGATGCTCAATTGGGTTCAAATCCGGTGATATCGATGGCCAAGGAAGGACATTAATGTTGTTGTTTTGTAGGAAAGCCGTTGTGAGACGTGCTGTGTGAGGCCTGGCGTTGTCATGTTGGAACACTGCGTTGGCGTTGGCCATAACTGGAACGATGTGTGGCCGGAGGATCTGGTCAATGTAGCCCTGTGCATTCAGGTTGCCCTGCACGTGGACCAGGTCAGTTCTGCCACAGTGTGAGATGGCTGCCCACACCATGACACTACCCCCGCCGAATCTGTCCACTTCCTGCACGCAGTTTGCCGCATAACGTTCACCACGACGCCTATACACGCGACATCTTCCATCATGATGTCGGAGCAGAAATCGGGACTCGTCACTGAACCACACCGGTCTCCATCGCAGTTGAGGCCATTGTCGATGAATCTGGCACCACTGCAGTCGGAGTCGACGGTGTTGTGGTGTTAAGATGACACCTCGAACTGGACGTCTGGCACGAATTCCTACCTCACGTAGGCGGTCTGGTCGGATATCCTGCGCAAACCTGGTATTGCTGCGGCTGTGGAGGTGGCAGTAGTCAATCGTTCCCGAAGGTGGCGTACCCGGATGTAGCGGTCCTGCCCGGGGGTAGTGACCCGTGGTCGACCGGATCTAGGGAGGTCACGTGTTGATCCATGTTGCTGGTAACGGTCCCACAGTCTGGAGATGGTGCTTGGGGACACATGGAATGCCCTGGCAACGGCCGTTCTGGATTCGCCTGCGTCTAGTCGGCCGATGGCATTGTTTCTCTGCGGTTCACTGAGACGTGGCATGTCCTGGATTGTCAACTGTCGGCCAGATACAGAGGCCAGGCAAGCGAACACCCTGCACTTTTATACTGTCGGTGTTCATGTTGCACGTGCAGACAACGCACGTGCAGTGGTGACATGGTTTGCACGTGGCTGCGTTTTTGCGAATATTCACATTTTGGAACTTTATTGTACAGTAGCTGCGTTTTATCGAATGTAACCGTGGGAATGTGTTTGGAACATGCAATGACCTTATATTCACAAAGCATGAACCGGTAGGAAACATAAAATCGGAGTTATAACCCATTTGTACCCTTTTGCGTTTCTTTTTTTGAAGAGTATATATATATATATATATATATATATATATATATACATACATTAATTTCTGAGATTTTTTTAGTACATACATATAAGTTTACCCTCCGCACCCTCTGGCAGAAACCCAGGGTAGGTATTAAAATAATTATTTGACGTAGAGTATTTTTAATATGACATACAGAAAGCATTGAAAAGTACAATTTTATTATGCTTTAATAATCGACACTAGCTTTAAAATTATTTAAGCATCATTCCTTCTGGCCACAGTACATATGTTGTTCCTGCCACAAGTGTTAGCATTTTAATTTTAATGACAATATACTGAACTGACGATAAACATTGTTAACTAACGTAATAATTCATGTTTCGAAGGTGTTTTATTATGAGGTTAACAAACCAACTAGATCAAGAGACGTTAGTATGGAGTCGTTATGGGCTGTCGGTGAAAATTAATTTCGTAATTATAGGTAAATAAATGTGAAGTTTAAATATTCGTATGTGAACAAATTGCAATACCTTTTTTTAATGTATATCTTAAGTACATACTTGTTTTAATTTTCACATTGTAAATGTACCATAACCTACTGTATTTAGTTGGTGTAAAGTCCGTTCGACGACAATAATGCGTCCATGTTTTAAAACAACTTTCGGGGTTTTTTGGAAATCGAAACCATGATGTTGGACCTTTCTTGGGATTCATTGCTGTTACTCTTGCAGTTAAACACTGTGCAGTTAACCATCATATAATTACGTCGACAGTATATAATAACACTAATTATCTTGTAAATTAAATTTCCGATAAACCTGGAGACAAAAAAACAAAACACGACTAAAAGGCACACCCAAAGAATCAACACGTGTACCGGTATTGCTTGGTAACTCTCACCGATGACGTATTGCCTCGCTTTCGTTCAGATCTATGCATAATCCTGCCCACTTCTGTTTTTATCCCAAACCTAAGACGCGCAGCTGACCGGTGCCTCGCAGCGAGCCGGGCGTTAAAGTAATGCGGTTTTTGACGCTAACTTAATCCATTACACACTACATGTCTTTTGGTGTCCGGTCTCCTTTAATCAACATCGTTACAGTACTTTACAAATTCTGAAAAGCTGGTAGTAGTCTTGTGATAAAAGGCAAAACCTTCTCATGAAAGTGTCTGTTTTATAACATAACTTGTCATAGTGAAATGGCTTGTGCACAGAGTTTAAATTCCATGTGTGGTGAAAACAAAAGAAAAAAAAAAGAAAAAGAAAAAACCCACTCACGACCTGGTTTTTGTTTGTTTGATCCTCCATTTGTGAACTACAATAGACACCCATACAGCAGGGTCCCATGTCCTTCCACTTCTTCCCATACATGGACTAGAATAGACACCCATACAGCAGGGTGCCATGTCCTTCCACTTCCTTCCCATACAGGGACTATGATAGACACCCATACAGCAGGGTCCCATGTCCTTCCACTTCCCATACATGGACTAGAATAGACATCCATACAGCAGGGTGCCATGTCCTTCCACTTCCTTCCCATACATGGACTAGAATAGACACCCATACAGCAGGTCCCATGTCCTTCCACTTCCTTCCCATACATGGACTACGATAGACACCCATACAGCAGGGTCCCATGTCCTTCCACTTCTTCCCATACATGGACTAGAATAGACACCCATACAGCAGGGTGCCATGTCCTTCCACTTCCTTCCCATACATGGACTAGGACAGACACCCATACAGCAGGGTCCCATGTCCTTCCACTTCCTTCCCATACATGGACTAGAACAGACACCCATACAGCAGGTCCCATGTCCTTCCACTTCCTTCCCATACATGGACTACGATAGACACCCATACAGCAGGGTCCCATGTCCTTCCACTTCTTCCCATACATGGACTAGAATAGACACCCATACAGCAGGGTGCCATGTCCTTCCACTTCCTTCCCATACAGGGACTATGATAGACACCCATACAGCAGGGTCCCATGTCCTTCCACTTCCTATACATGGACTAGAATAGACACCCATACAGCAGGGTCCCATGTCCTTCCACTTCCTTCCCATACATGGACTAGGACAGACACCCATACAGCAGGGTCCCATGTCCTTCCACTTCCTTCCCATACATGGACTAGGACAGACACCCATACAGCAGGGTCCCATGTCCTTCCACTTCCTTCCCATACATGGACTAGGACAGACACCCATACAGCAGGGTCCCATGTCCTTCCACTTCCTTCCCATACATGGACTAGGACAGACACCCATACAGCAGGGTCCCATGTCCTTCCACTTCCTTCCCATACATGGACTAGGACAGACACCCATACAGCAGGGTCCCATGTCCTTCCACTTCCTTCCCATACATGGACTAGGACAGACACCCATACAGCAGGGTCCCATGTCCTTCCACTTCCTTCCCATACATGGACTAGGACAGACACCCATACAGCAGGGTCCCATGTCCTTCCACTTCCTTCCCATACATGGACTAGGACAGACACCCATACAGCAGGGTCCCATGTCCTTCCACTTCCTTCCCATACATGGACTAGGACAGACACCCATACAGCAGGGTCCCATGTCCTTCCACTTCCTTCCCATACATGGACTAGGACAGACACCCATACAGCAGGGTCCCATGTCCTTCCACTTCCTTCCCATACATGGACTAGGACAGACACCCATACAGCAGGGTCCCATGTCCTTCCACTTCCTTCCCATACATGGACTAGGACAGACACCCATACAGCAGGGTCCCATGTCCTTCCACTTCCTTCCCATACATGGACTAGGACAGACACCCATACAGCAGGGTCCCATGTCCTTCCACTTCCTTCCCATACATGGACTAGGACAGACACCCATACAGCAGGGTCCCATGTCCTTCCACTTCCTTCCCATACATGGACTAGGACAGACACCCATACAGCAGGGTCCCATGTCCTTCCACTTCCTTCCCATACATGGACTAGGACAGACACCCATACAGCAGGGTCCCATGTCCTTCCACTTCCTTCCCATACATGGACTACGACAGACACCCATACAGCAGGGTCCCATGTCCTTCCACTTCCTTCCCATACATGGACTACGACAGACACCCATACAGCAGGGTCCCATGTCCTTCCACTTCCTTCCCATACATGGACTACGATAGACACCCATACAGCAGGGTCCCATGTCCTTCCACTTCCTTCCCATACATGGACTAGGACAGACACCCATACAGCAGGGTCCCATGTCCTTCCACTTCCTTCCCATACATGGACTAGGACAGACACCCATACAGCAGGGTCCCACGTCCTTCCACTTCCTTCCCATACATGGACTACGATAGACACCCATACAGCAGGGTCCCACGTCCTTCCACTTCCTTCCCATACATGGACTACGATAGACACCCATACAGCAGGGTCCCATGTCCTTCCACTTCCTTCCCATACATGGACTACGATAGACACCCATACAGCAGGGTCCCATGTCCTTCCACTTCCTTCCCATACATGGACTAGGACAGACACCCACACAGCAGGGTCCCATGTCCTTCCACTTCCTTCCCATACATGGACTACGATAGACACCCATACAGCAGGGTCCCATGTCCTTCCACTTCCTTCCCATACATGGACTAGGACAGACACCCATACAGCAGGGTCCCATGTCCTTCCACTTCCTTCCCATACATGGACTAGGACAGACACCCATACAGCAGGGTCCCATGTCCTTCCACTTCCTTCCCATACATGGACTAGGACAGACACCCATACAGCAGGGTCCCATGTCCTTCCACTTCCTTCCCATACATGGACTAGGACAGACACCCATACAGCAGGGTCCCATGTCCTTCCACTTCCTTCCCATACATGGACTACGATAGACACCCATACAGCAGGGTCCCATGTCCTTCCACTTCCTTCCCATACATGGACTACGATAGACACCCATACAGCAGGGTCCCATGTCCTTCCACTTCCTTCCCATACATGGACTACGATAGACACCCATACAGCAGGGTCCCATGTCCTTCCACTTCCTTCCCATACATGGACTACGAAAGACACCCATACAGCAGGGTCCCATGTCCTTCCACTTCCTTCCCATACATGGACTACGAAAGACACCCATACAGCAGGGTCCCATGTCCTTCCACTTCCTTCCCATACATGGACTAGGACAGACACCCATACAGCAGGGTCCCATGTCCTTCCACTTCCTTCCCATACATGGACTAGGACAGACACCCATACAGCAGGGTCCCATGTCCTTCCACTTCCTTCCCATACATGGACTACGATAGACACCCATACAGCAGGGTCCCATGTCCTTCCACTTCCTTCCCATACATGGACTAGGACAGACACCCACACAGCAGGGTCCCATGTCCTTCCTCTTCCTTCCCATACATGTAATAGGACAGACACCCACACAGCAGGGTCCCATGTCCTTCCACTTCCTTCCCATACATGTAATAGGACAGACACCCACACAGCAGGGTACCATGTCCTTCCACTTCCTCCCCATACATGGACTAGGACAGACACCCATACAGCAGGGTCCCATGTCCTTCCACTTCCTTCCCATACATGGACTAGGACAGACACCCATACAGCAGGGTCCCATGTCCTTCCACTTCCTCCCCATACATGGACTACGATAGACACCCATACAGCAGGGTCCCATGTCCTTCCACTTCCTTCCCATACATGGACTACGATAGACACCCATACAGCAGGGTCCCATGTCCTTCCACTTCCTTCCCATACACGGACTACGATAGACACCCATACAGCAGGGTCCCATGTCTTTCCACTTCCTTCCCATACATGGACTATAATAGACACCCATACAGCAGGGTCCCATGTCCTTCCACTTTACTGTTTCTTCACATTCTTCTTTGTTTCATTTTAAATGTTTATTTTTATATAAAATGCAGTCAGTGATATTGCATTTGTAATTAGGAGAGGGTCTTACAAGTGAACATGCACCCAACCACTGAATGTATGTGTGGGTGTAAGCATGTGCATATGAGCATATACCCTGGACATCACAGTAAAAACTATCATATACGATATTACAATACACTGTACATTACAGTAAAAACTATCATATTCAATATTAAATGTCTGTTAGCATGAAATCATATCATTCTGGAAAATAGCGCCCTGGGCTCGATTCCACGAGTTATCTTAGCACTAAGATCACCGTAAGTGCAAACCTACATTATACACTAAAGGTGATCTTGGCGCCAACAGGGCCCTTTTCTTGAAGGTTTTAAAGATAGATTTCTTGATGTGATTACCTTTGGATCCTCTGAAAGAACTTTCTCTTTGCAAATAGGACAGATCTCTTGTGGATATCTCTTCACACACACACTTATCAAATAGTCACACACTGGACGTAATGAAGGCTTCGGCACAAAAGGCGGTGCTCTAAAAAAAAAGATGTGACAGTAATGTAAGGACATATCAGAAAATAAAACAGGGAGTTCATTGTATTTCAAGGTAGCTGGTCATTTGTTCAAAATGATGTGTCAAGCATTTTCCATCATACAACATATTTAACTACTGCAAAACACAATTAATGTTTTAATGAGCTTGTATGTTTCTGTCATCAACAGATATTATCAATTGTGTGAGCAATGTTTCTTTGCACATTTTAACACTAATCAGATAAAAGAAAAGAGTAAAATATACTGGTTCATTTATTTTTTAAACATTGATAGCGGAAATTTAGTAGTAAAAAAAGTTAGCAGAGTTACTTCCCTTGATTAAACACCTCTCACAACTTCAAGTTGAGATTTCAGGTACGTTTTCATCAGTAATTTTCTGTTTAACATGTGGTGGGATGAAGCACAGTGGTAGAGTGCTCACCTGTGGATCAATCAGCCTGTCTCAACCAGTGCTTGCAACTGGTACCTTAAAGGCAATCATTTGACCTGTCCTGTCTACCATAATGTACATTGGAGTTATCCATAAAGTAGGTACATTTAAATCAATTTAATATCTGTTATTTCTTGAATTTCTCATACTTATTATTGTAAAATATATACAATCCAAGTTCTTTATTGTATCCAGTATATATTTTTCTGCATGGAATAAAGATGTACACCGGGGAAGGGGTCTAATGACAGATGTACATGGGGAGGGGGTAAAACATTCCACATTTGCATTTTAAAGATATCTTTAAGCAATATTTTTGTGCTGAGAAAAATAAAGCAAACACTTGCATGAAAAGATTAAAAACATGTACACATTAGAATGCACGAGTATATATTTTCACATAGGAAATAAGAACATACTTGGGTGTTTTCTTGAGAGGTGGCTGGATGCACTGTCTCGCTATCTCGATCGCCTGGGCTTGGAAGTTCGTCCTCAGCAGTATCGGGAAATTGGTATCAGTAATCTCCGTTCTATAAGAAACAAACATACAGATTACTATACGAGCTTGTGTGTCATAGTCATTTTATGAAATAAGCGTCAGGATTTTTGTATTGCCCGAGCACCCAACTAGAAGGAAACAATGAAATGACATCATATTTCACATACACAGTCTGAGCTAGGACCAGAGAAGCAATGTCATGTTATGATGTCACTTCCAAAATGATGTCATTACACTTATTACACGTGTGCTTTATATGTTTTTTTATTAACTCGATTATATTGATAAATGGATAATTTTTAAAAATTACACTTTAGAATTTACACCTCAGGGCATGCAGACTGTATTTGAAAGTTTGTGTGTTGGGGGAGTGGCAATGTCAGTTTGATGGTCTGGGATGAATAAGCAAGTATTTGAGGGCCCAAACCTGCTAGGTGCTAAAATAATGGCATTTTCAGCTTTTTGAAAACAGTAACAAGGAAAATTGATGAGGGGTTAATGGGCTCTACACTTCCCCAACCCAATCCTGCGGCCTCAGCACCAGTGAACTAGATTTGTTAAAAAGGTAATCATACTATTATGGTATTTCAAGGCAATCTACAAACTTAGGAAATAGGAAACACGTTTAACTTACTATCTAGAAAACTTTAAAATGGTCTTGACTAACTTACCATCTAGAAAACTTTAAAATGGTCTCGACTAACTTACTATCTAGAAAACTTTAAAATGGTCTTGACTAACTTACCATCTAGAAAACTTTAAAATGGTCTCGACTAACTTACTATCTAGAAAACTTTAAAATGGTCTCGACTAACTTACCATTTAGAAAACTTTAAAATGGTCTCGACTAACTTACTATTTAGAAAACTTTAAAATGGTCTTGACTAACTTACCATCTAGAAATTGTTAAAATGGTCTTTACTAACTTACTATCTAGAAAACGTTGGAAATGGTCTTGACTAACTATCTAGAAAATGTTAAAATGGTCTTGACTAACTTACCATCTAGAAAACTTTAAAATGGTCTAGACTAACTTACTATCTAGAAAACTTTAAAATGGTCTTGACTAACTTACCATTTAGAAAACTTTAAAATGGTCTTGACTAACTTACTATTTAGAAAACTTTAAAATGGTCTTGACTAACTTACTATTTAGAAAACTTTAAAATGGTCTTGACTAACTTACCATCTAGAAAATGTTAAAATGGTCTTGACTAACTATCTAGAAAATGTTAAAATGGTCTTGACTAACTTACTATCTATAAAATGTTAAAATGGTCTTGACTAACTTACTATCTAGAAAACGTTAAAATGGTCTTGACTAACTTACTATCTAGAAAATGTTAAAATGGTCTTGACTAACTTACTATCTAGAAAACGTTAAAATGGTCTTGACTAACTTACTATCTAGAAAATGTTAAAATGGTCTTGACTAACTTACTATCTAGAAAATGTTAAAATGGTCTTGACTAACTTACTATCTATAAAATGTTAAAATGGTCTTGACTAACTTACTATCTAGAAAACGTTAAAATCATCTTAACCTTGTTAACAAGAACGGGAATGATGATTTCTGTTGTTTGTAAATAAATAAAATGTTACCCTATTGTGAACAAAAATAATAACCCTTTCACAATCATCTCACCTACAGAATAAGTTAAATTCAACCAGTGTAGAAGTTTGTTATAAACAAACAGTACCGAGCAGACTGAGCCGCCATAGATTTTTGTTCTCCATTTCAGTTCATATTTGTTAAATTTCAATTTTTTCAAAATGGGATTACCAGATTAAGCATATTGTGATAAACATATAAAAGAAATCACATTTGGTCATTATTAGACATTAACAAAATGGTAACAAAAAAATCCCTCTTCATTTAGCACAAAACAGAATACTCCTATAGGGAACTCAATCTGTGTAGAACAGTTGATATGAAAAAATTTCAACACATGACTGAGTCTCCAGATTTTATTTTCTTATTTTTCTGCAATTATTTTTTGTGTGTTTTGTCTTTCAAATCAATTTAATCCTTTGACACATGTTTAAATCCAAAGGCTAAAGAAACACTGTATTTATTTCATATTAAAACTTTTAAAGATGTTGGATAAAATTACTTTGTTTATTTCCAAAAGCATTTCGTTTCCTCCAGTAACATTAGTAAAGGAAGCCATAATTTATTGAATTCCACACATTAGAAAGAAAGTACCTTTATTGTACTCAATGATAAAACTTGTACTCCATTCATTGGTTAAAATGGATCAAGTGAGGACTGTTCGATGAATATCATTAATATGATCACTAGGATTACACCACCTGTACGTTACTTACTGCACTTGAGCGATGGGGTAGTCTTCGGGCACAGAGATACGAATGTTCATGAAGTAACTGTCTTGAAACACTTTGATCACAATTTGAGAGTTTTTTTGTTTGAGTATCACTTTGTCATCGCCGGAAATCAGTGACTGTTTGATGTAGGAGATTTCTGGATGACACACACACAGCGGGTTCTCGTCGATGAACTTTTTAATGAAATTCAACATCAGAATAACCTGAAATCAAAGAGTGAAAACAACACAATAAAGAACACTGGTTTGTATCTTACAATGAAATGATGGGGGATTCCATAACATATTATCCATTTGTTTTAAAATATTTTTTCAATTTCTGTTCAGGTTTTGGAGGAGGGTTGTTTGGGATTTTAGGGTTATTTTGGGATGGGGGTTTTTAACATATTTCAGTCAATTTTAGTGACATGCAACATAGTTGCATAACTATGTAATATTCAACAGAAGAAACAAAAATGAAACTATACTTCATGCATGCAGAATGAATGTATTATTGTATTATTCTTTTGACACTGGGTGAAATATAAGGCACCTTTTGCCACAAATTTGTCGACCAAGCATTAACCAGGTTTATCCTCAATATATTTGATATTGTGGACAGACTTAGTTAAAGGAGACCAGACACCAAACCATATATACGGCGTAATGAATTGTTTGCCGTCATAAACCACAACACGCAACTACCGCGCTCCCCTTATTGACTAAGTTAAGCGTGCCAGTCTTGGTTGGGGTTTTTTTTCGCCGATTTCCAATGTTTGCCGGAAACTGTCGACAATTGATGAGCTAGACCCGTGATGTCATCGATGAGAGGAAAACTGAAGAAACTACCAAGCAGCATGGACGAACTTAGCGATTCGAGTGACGAAGAATTGTGTCCAGCTTGTGCTAATGGCATCAAACCGTATCAGTTTGAACCACTTATCGGAGACTTTGTCCCTAATCCTGGAAATGTTGTCTTAAACGAAAATTCGGATGAATCAACTGCCGACGAAGACTAGGAAGCCACACGGTCATAGACTAGCATACAAGCATTTTTTTAAACATAATTTTTTATGACATTTTTAATGTAAACTGAAGCAAATGGATCTAATTAGAAGAAAAGCACACAAAATTTAATATTTCATCAAAAATCTTGTTCAGCATAGATGTAAATATGACACGTCAGTGGATATTCCATAGGCCGATTTCGCAAATTTGCAAAAAGCGTCCCCTCCTCACCAAAGCAAGATATAATAATTTAACAAAAAACTTTGTTCTCTTAACTAGTTACTCTCCAAGTTTTAATGTGTTTGGTTAAACCGTGTATTTTTAATTATTAAGAAAATGTGTTACCAGTCTGCCGAAACTGTCCACAGCCGGGTACAGAAACACAGAAATGTTGGGAAATATTATACTGTTGCCACATACTGACAATCACTTTACAACTAATATGTCTTATCAACAATATTATTATGTAGTCTTTGCATTTATTAATATAAAATACAACAGACCCGTAGGAACTGGGGAGGGGCGGGCCTAGGGGCTTGTTCTCCACCACACACTCTAGGATGAAAATGTATGTTTTAAGTTTTCACTACTTTGCATAAATAAAGATGATATAAAGATAAAAATCTAGTTTGTATCCCTCACTAGAGACTGTATTCCCCCTCCCCCTTCCCCCCACTTCAAATATCGTTCCTACAGGCCTATACAAATGTAGATACTATGTAGAGGGTGAGGTTATATGTTATATATTTTGTTATATATTGGAATAAAATAAAATAATTACAATATATCCAGTGTTATTTTCTTTAATCATTCATGGAGGAAGAAGGCTGATGAAAATATATTACAGGTAAAATATATTACAGGTAAAACAAAATAATATATGATGCTTATTCCATGTGGTAACTATTGTTAATTTTGCTTTAAATTGCTAGATGCCAAAAGTGATTAATTATATACTAGGCGGCAATAAAAACGCAATCTCGGAAATGATCATGGTTCATTTTATTATACGAGATCCCACAAAAATGAAACTGATACCACCAGTGAGACCAACCACTGGCCCATCTGACTGGCACTGTCAGCCGCCAACAGTGAATCGCGCATAACGTCTCTGGCGATGTCAACGTCATGGGGGTCAGTATTTCGTGTGACCTCCATGTGCTGCGATGCACGCCTGCAGCCTCCTAGGCATGGACATGCACAGGCGCCTCACCACACGTCGTGGGATGGCTGCCCAGTGATGCTGCAATGCCTGCTGCAGCTCAGCGAAGTTCTGTGGTGGATTCAGTTGGTTTTGAACACGACGTCCCAGCTCGTCCCACATGTGCTCTATTGGGTTCATGTCCGAGGAAACTGCTGGCCAGTCCAACACAGTGACATGGTGGGCACGAAGAAACGCCTGTGTACACCTGGCAGTGTGCAGCCGAGCGTTGTCTTGCTGGAAGACGAGCCTGTTTCCGCCATGCCGTCTCATCAATGGGAGGAGGACCGGCCGCAGGATGTTGTCGACGTAGTGTTGCGCATTAAGGTTTCCCTGTACCACCACGAGTTCGGACCGGAAGTCAGCATTGATGGCCCCCCA
Organism: Gigantopelta aegis; assembly: GCF_016097555.1. Classification (NCBI taxonomy): domain Eukaryota; kingdom Metazoa; phylum Mollusca; class Gastropoda; order Neomphalida; family Peltospiridae; genus Gigantopelta; species Gigantopelta aegis. The sequence continues at coordinate 2,034,465 of NC_054702.1, forward strand.
AACCATGACTCCGCCGCCCCCGTAGCGGTCCCTCTCCAGAACACAGGCCTGCGCGACACGTTCTCCACGACGGCGGTAAATGCAACTACGTCTGTCCGTGACACTCACGTTAAATCTCGATTCATCCGAGAAGATGACATCTCGCCATCTCCTGGGTCGCAAATGCCCACCATTCCTGGCCCATAAGAGTCTTGCTTGACGATGTCTGTGCAGGAGGATAAGGCCATGGTAGGGTCAGTGGCAATGCAGTCGTGCTGCGGCAAGACGTCTCCGGACAGTTCGGGCGCTGATGAGTCGTCCCCTGGTTCCCACTTCAGTCCTGGCAGTGCTTGCAGCTGTCAAAAACCGATTGCGCAGGTGCCGCAACCGTATGTTCCGGTCCTGTCTATTGGTCGTTACGCGTGGTGTGCCCGAACGACGGCGGTCAATGACGGTCCCTGTCGTCTGATATCGGTTTAGGAGCCGATTAATGGTTGACGGGTGCACGTGGAACCGTTGTGCTACCCGCAATTGCGAGTTTCCGGCATTCAACAAGCCAATGGCTTGATTCCGATCGGCGTTGTTCAACCGAGGCATCGTGTAGGAGTGAGATACTCATTGCCACCCGCGTGTTCCGAGTGTGCCCGGGTATCAGGAAATGCACGTGCAAAGTGTTATTTCGCCAAGTGGTTGTGTGTGCGCAATTTACCGGATAATGCGTTTTTAGCGTTGTTCCCCTTATGTTGGGAACAGGCCGGAAGTCGACCTTTACATGCTGCTGAAATAATGTGTACCACTGTACCATGTACATTGACGAATAGCGTCAACGAAGTCCAACCGGAACGTATATTATTTTGACAAAAGGAAATTGCGTTATTAATGACGGCTAGTATATTACTTTATGGTAACAGTCGAAAATTAGACGACCAATTGTTTCAACCTCTACCAAAGGTACCAGGTTTTCTGCCAGACAGCCCCCCACTTGTGAGCTTTTCTTTATCACATTCATTTTTGCCATTGTAACCAAAATCTGTTGTAGAGTTTATACCCAGTCTGTCAGTGCCCCCCCCCCCCCCCACCCCCCCCCCCCACAAGTCGTTCCTGCGGGCCTGTAAAAACTAAATATATTCAAAGGAGTATATTGGGTGGTTACAGGTTTGAAATGTTTTTTTTATTGAACATTTTATTTCATGCACTTTTATAAATTTTAAACAGCAATTATGTTACTATAATCTATCGAACAAAATAAAACATTATATATATATACACATTACTTTCTGAGATTATTTAGTACATACATGTAAGTTTACCCTCCGCACCCTCTGGCAGAAACCCAGGGTAGGTATTAAAATAATTATTTGGTGTAGAGTATTTTTAATATGACATACAGAAAGCATTGAAAAGTACAATTTTATTATGCTTTAATAATCGACATTAGCTTTAAAACTAATTAACCATCATTCCTTCTGGCCAGAGTACATATGTTGTTCCTGCCAAAGTGTTAGCATTTTAATTTTAATGACAATATACTGAACTGACTATAAACATTGTTAACTAACATAATAATTCACGTTTTGAAGGTGTTTTGTTATAAGGTTAACAAACCAACTAGATCAAGAGATGTTAGTATGGAGTCGTTATGGGCTGTCGGTGAAAATTAATTTGGTAATTATAGGTAAATAAATGTGAAGTTTAAATATTCGTATGTGAACAAATTGCAATACCTTTATTTAATGTATATCTTAAGTACATACTTGTTTTAATTTTCACATTGTAAATGTACCATAACCTGCTGTATTTAGTTAGTGTAAAGTCCGTTCGACGACAATAATGCGTCCATGTTTTAAAACAACTTTCATTGTTTTGGAAATCGAAACCATGATGTTGGCCGTTTCTTGGGATGCATTGCTGTTACTGTTGCAGTTAAACACTGCGCAGTTAACCATCATATAATTACGTCGACAGTATATAATAACACTAATTATCTTGTAAACTAAATTTCCGATAAACCTGGAGACAAAAAAAAGAAGAAAAGACGACTAAAAGGCACAACCAAAGAATCAACACGTATACCGGTATTGCTTGGTAACTCTCACAGCGAGCCGGGCGTTAGAGTAATGCTGTCTTTGACGCCAACTTAATCCATTACACACTACATGTCTTTTGGTGTCCGGTCTCCTTTAATTTTCAATTGACAAATTATGTCAGTATTGTATGGTTTCTTTGGGTAACTTTTCTCAGCTTTACTACTATCAAATTGTCAATTTCAATATCAGTCTGAGCATTTAATTAAATAAAGGTGTAATAAAAACATATTTTTAAAAGAACAAAGAAATTTAAATAGTAATGTCCAGATAATTGTTTTAATACATGGTGATTCTCCTTGGACTGCATCAATGATTTCAGCATTAAGTAAATTTTACAACTGCATTCTCCAAGTCTAGGGAGATTTTGTTTCACCTTTGTCAATATGATTTTATTTAAAGCTTATAATCAAGTATGCTATCCTGAGCACACACTTTAGATATGTGGGCTATCTGTCCAAGACAGTGGGTTGGTGTTTAGATATGTGGGCTATCTGTCCAAGACAGTGGGTTGGTGTTTAGATATGTGGGCTATCTGTCCAAGACAGTGGGTTGGTGTTTAGATATGTGGGCTATCTGTCCAAGACAGTGGGTTGGTGTTTAGATATGTGGGCTATCTGTCCAAGACAGTGGGTTGGTGTTTAGATATGTGGGCTATCTGTCCAAGACAGTGGGTTGGTGTTTAGATATGTGGGCTATCTGTCCAAGACAGTGGGTTGGTGTTTAGATATGTGGGCTATCTGTCCAAGACAGTGGGTTGGTGTTTAGATATGTGGGCTATCTGTCCAAGACAGTGGGTTGGTGTTTAGTGAGAGGGAAGTCAACGTAATGGTCTTAAAGCTCCCCACTGAGCTCTTACAATTCACTCGCAGTGGACATTGGTACCCACAAGTGAACCCAGTACCTACTAGCCTTTACCCCAACAACTTAAACACTACACCAACGAGGCTGGTGGTAACATCTTCAAGTATGAGATAAGATCAATCTTCATATCATATGAAGAAATCTCATTAGTCTGTGGACAAAACAAAATAATCTGCTTCGTAAACTTTTTAGCATTTTTGTTTTCAAGATGCAGTCAAACTTCAATAACTCAAAGGGGACGAGGAAGTAGTTCGAGTTTCAGAGATTGGAGTTTTCGAAGGCTGTTATTACTAGTTATTATAGCAATTCGTCACACACTTACTGTCTGTATTATCTCAGTACACAGTGAATAATGTATCTATAAAATCAGTGTACTGTGAGGTTGTTGTTACCTGTCTCTGTCCCACGTTCCTCTTGGCCTCCTCGTCACACACTTACTGTCTGTATTATCTCAGTACACAGTGAATAATGTATCTATAAAATCAGTGTACTGTGAGGTTGTTGTTACCTGTCTCTGTCCCACGTTCCTCTTGGCCTCCTCGTCACACACTTACTGTCTGTATTATCTCAGTACACAGTGAATAATGTATCTATAAAATCAGTGTACTGTGAGGTTGTTGTTACCTGTCTCTGTCCCACGTTCCTCTTGGCCTCCTCGTCACACACTTACTGTCTGTATAACTCAGTACACAGTGAATAATGTATCTATAAAATCAGTGTACTGTGAGGTTGTTGTTACCTGTCTCTGTCCCACGTTCCTCTTGGCCTCCTCGTCACACACTTACTGTCTGTATTATCTCAGTACACAGTGAATAATGTATCTATAAAATCAGTGTACTGTGAGGTTGTTGTTACCTGTCTCTGTCCCACGTTCCTCTTGGCCTCCTCGTCACACACTTACTGTCTGTATTATCTCAGTACACAGTGAATAATGTATCTATAAAATCAGTGTACTGTGAGGTTGTTGTTACCTGTCTCTGTCCCACGTTCCTCTTGGCCTCCTCATCACACACCTTCATCAGTCCGTCCAGCAGTCTGTCCGACAGCGTCTTGCTCTTGAACTCCATGATGACCGGCTCGCGCGGGTACCCCGCCGGAAACTGCACATGGATCGTCACCTGCTTGTGCTCTGTCCGCCTGCACACAAAGTTTACAGTTATAGTTTGTTTAACACACCACTAGAGCACATTGATGAATTAATTAATCACCAGAAGGAAGGAAATGTTTTATTTAACGATGCACTCAAAACATTTTATTTACGGTTATATAGCATCAGACATATGGTTAAGGACCACACATAATGAGATATAAAACCTGCTGTTGCCACTTCATGGGCTATTCTTTTCAATTAGCAGCAAGGGATCTTTTATATGCACCATCCCACAGACAGGGTAGTACATACCACGGCCTTTGATGTACCAGTCGTGGTGCACTGGCTGGAATGAAAAATAGCCCAATGAACTACCAACGGGGATCGATTTCAAACCGACTGCACATCAAGCAAGCGCTATACCACTGGGCTATGTCCTGCCCCCCCCCCCCCCAGCTATTGGATGTCAAACATTTGATAATTCTGACAAGTCTTAAAGAGGAAACCTGCTACATTTTTTCCATTAGCAAGGGATCTTTTATATGCACCATCCCACAGACAGGATAACACATGCCACGGCCTTTAATAAACCAGTCGTGGTACACTGGCTGAACGAGAAATAGCCCAATGGACTACCAACATGAGTTAATACTAGATGACCACACATCAAGCAAGCACTTGGCTACATCCCATCACGATCATACAGAGAAATAACATAACATAATAAGACCATAATAAAATATATCCTAGACTTTCATCCCCACCCAATACAAAAATAAAGGCCCATTGCCCACCCCCATTTTTTATTTAGTTCATGTGGGAAATTTTGAATGTCCTATTAAATATTTACTCCTGGTTGCACTTTGAAAAATAATATGAATGAAACTCTACTATTTATTTTATTATGATCTTTACCTATCTGTGTCATGAATTGAGCTGTTTGATGGACGCATGCTAACAATTATCTTTGCATACCTTTACCTAGACGTTGTATCTTAGGTGGCATGGTGCATCACTACACACAGATGGCGATTGACATAGAGATGCTACCGACCTCAGTGGTCATGTCTTTACCTAGACGTTGTATCTTAGGTGGCATGGTGCATCACTACCCACAGATGGCGATTGACATAGAGATGCTACCGACCTCAGTGGTCATGTCTTTACCTAGACGCTGTATCTTAGGTGGCATGGTGCATCACTACACACAGATGGTGATTGACATAGAGATGCTACCGACCTCAGTGGTCATGTCTTTACCTAGACGCTGTATCTTAGGTGGCATGGTGCATCACTACACACAGATGGTGATTGACATAGAGATGCTACCGACCTCAGTGGTCATGTCTTTACCTAGACGCTGTATCTTAGGTGGCATGGTGCATCACTACACACAGATGGTGATTGACATAGAGATGCTACCGACCTCAGTGGTCATGTCTTTACCTAGACGCTGTATCTTAGGTGGCATGGTGCATCACTACACACAGATGGCGATTGACATAGAGATGCTACCGACCTCAGTGGTCATGTCTTTACCTAGACGTTGTATCTTAGGTGGCATGGTGCATCACTACCCACAGATGGCGATTGACATAGAGATGCTACCGACCTCAGTGGTCATGTCTTTACCTAGACGCTGTATCTTAGGTGGCATGGTGCATCACTACCCACAGATGGCGATTGACATAGAGATGCTACCGACCTCAGTGGTCATGTCTTTACCTAGACGCTGTATCTTAGGTGGCATGGTGCATCACTACACACAGATGGCGATTGACATAGAGATGCTACCGACCTCAGTGGTCATGTCTTTACCTAGACGCTGTATCTTAGGTGGCATGGTGCATCACTACACACAGATGGTGATTGACATAGAGATGCTACCGACCTCAGTGGTCATGTCTTTACCTAGACGCTGTATCTTAGGTGGCATGGTGCATCACTACACACAGATGGTGATTGACATAGAGATGCTACCGACCTCAGTGGTAATGTCTTTACCTAGACGCTGTATCTTAGGTGGCATGGTGCATCACTACACACAGATGGTGATTGACATAGAGATGCTACCGACCTCAGTGGTCATGTCTTTACCTAGACGCTGTATCTTAGGTGGCATGGTGCATCACTACACACAGATGGTGATTGACATAGAGATGCTACCGACCTCAGTGGTCATGTCTTTACCTAGACGCTGTATCTTAGGTGGCATGGTGCATCACTACACACAGATGGCGATTGACATAGAGATGCTACCGACCTCAGTGGTAATGTCTTTACCTAGACGCTGTATCTTAGGTGGCATGGTGCATCACTACACACAGATGGTGATTGACATAGAGATGCTACCGACCTCAGTGGTCATGTCTTTACCTAGACGCTGTATCTTAGTGCATCACTACACACAGATGGCGATTGACATAGAGATGCTACCGTGGCATGGTGCATCACTACACACAGATGGCGATTGACATAGAGATGCTACCGACCTCAGTGGTAATGTCTTTACCTAGACGCTGTATCTTAGGTGGCATGGTGCATCACTACACACAGATGGTGATTGACATAGAGATGCTACCGACCTCAGTGGTCATGTCTTTACCTAGACGTTGTATCTTAGGTGGCATGGTGCATCACTACACACAGATGGCGATTGACATAGAGATGCTACCGACCTCAGTGGTCATGTCTTCAGTTTAAGATTGGTGTGTACTGGCTTCATATTCCGGTACCAATTCCCAAGTAGTGTAAGTTTTAACTGGTCTGTGTACGGTCATTACACCAACTCACTAACAGCTGACCATTAACCCCTGTTCTTTAGTGTGTTTGGTTTTTTTAATATTAAATTAAACATTTGTATAAATATTTAGGCAAACTTTCATCCCAAATGTTCAGCAATGAATTATCTTTGTATTGCTTGACTTTGATGAAAATATCTGAATATCCTACAGAGATATATTTTAATTTATAATTGATTTTTGCTATCAAATAAGTATTCACCAACAAACCACCAGCTGCTTACCTGTATATTGTTATACCCTTCTATAGTGGGCACCTTGGGTCTTACCTGTATATTGCTCTGACAAGAATGGGTACTGCAGCGTCCAATATGAACCCTTCTATAGCGGGCACCTTGAGTCTGACCTGGGCAAGCTCAGCCTCTATGACATCATCGTGGTTCTCCATCATCATGGTTTGGACAGATCAACACCGGCTAACTGGGCAACATCACTCACACGAGTTCCCTTTCCAAGCTCCTCTGTAAAACAAGAACACACAGTGACCTAACTGGACAACATCACTCACACGAGTTCCCTTTCCAAGCTCCTCTGTAAAACAAGAACACACATGTGACCTAACTGGACAACATCACTCACACGAGTTCCCTTTCCAAGCTACTCTGTAAAACAAGAACACACAGTGACCTAACTAGGCAACATCACTCACACGAGTTCCCTTTCCAAGCTCCTCTGTAAAACAAGAACACACAGTGACCTAACTGGACAACATCACTCACACGAGTTCCCTTTCCAAGCTCCTCTGTAAAACAAGAACACACAGTGACCTAACTGGACAACATCACTCACACGAGCTCCCTTTTCAAGTTACTCTGTAAAACAAGAATACACAGTGAACTAACTAGGCAACATCACTCACAGGAGTTCCCTTTCCAAGCTCCTCTGTAAAACAAGAACACACATGTGACCTAACTGGACAACATCACTCACACGAGTTCCCTTTCCAAGCTACTCTGTAAAACAAAAACACACAGTGACCTAACTAGGCAACATCACTCACACGAGTTCCCTTTCCAAGCTCCTCTGTAAAACAAGAACACACAGTGACCTAACTGGACAACATCACTCACACAAGCTCCCTTTCCAAGCTACTCTGTAAAACAAGAACACACAGTGACCTAACTAGGCAACATCACTCACACGAGTTCCCTTTCCAAGTTCCTCTGTAAAACAAGAACACACAGTGACCTAACTGGACAACATCACTCACACGAGCTCCCTTTTCAAGTTACTCTGTAAAACAAGAACACACAGTGAACTAACTAGGTAACATCACTCACAGGAGTTCCCTTTCCAAACTCCTCTGTAAAACAAGAACACACATGTGACCTAACTGGACAACATCACTCACACGAGTTCCCTTTTCAAGCTACTCTGTAAAACAAGAACACACAGTGACCTAACTAGGCAACATCACTCACACGCGTTCCCTTTCCAAGCTCCTCTGTAAAACAGGAACACACATGTGACCTAACTGGACAACATCACTCACACGAGCTCCCTTTCCAAGCTACTCTGTAAAACAAGAACACACAGTGACCTAACTGGACAACATCACTCACACGAGTTCCCTTTTCAAGCTACTCTGTAAAACAAGAACACACAGTGACCTAACTAGGCAACATCACTCACACGAGTTCCCTTTCCACGCTCCTCTGTAAAACAAGAACACACAGTGACCTAACTAGGCAACATCACTCACACGAGTTCCCTTTTTAAGCCACTCTGTAAAACAAGAACACACAGTGACCTAACTAGGCAACATCACTCACACGAATTCCCTTTTCAAGCTACTCTGTAAAACAAGAACAGACAGGGACCTAATAAGGCAACATCAGTCACATGAGATCACATTTCAAGTTACTCTGTAAAACAAGAACACACAGTGACCTAACTGGACAACATCACTCACACGAGTTCCCTTTTCAAGCTACTCTGTAAAACAAGAACACACAGTGACCTAACTGGACAACATCACTCACACGAGTTCCCTTTTCAAGCTCCTCTGTAAAACAAGAACACACTGTGAACTAACTAGACAACATCACTCACACGAGCTCCCTTTTCAAGCTACTCTGTAAAACAAGAACACACAGTGACCTAACTGGACAACATCACTCACACGAGTTCCCTTTTCAAGCTCCTCTGTAAAACAAGAATACACTGTGAACTAACTAGGCAACATCACTCACACGAGCTCCCTTTTCAAGCTACTCTGTAAAACAAGAACACACAGTGACCTAACTGGACAACATCACTCACACGAGTTCCCTTTCCAAGCTACTCTGTAAAACAAGAACACACAGTGACCTAACTAGGCAACATCACTCACACGAGTTCCCTTTCCAAGCTCCTCTGTAAAACAAGAACACACAGTGACCTAACTAAGCAACATCACTCACATGAGATCACTTTTCAAGCTACTGTACTCTGTAAAACAAGAACATACAGTGACTTGATGCCTACAACTTGTTTTATGTTTCATCTGCCTGTCGTAGGCAACAGATGTTAAAGGTAAGGTCAACTCAAACAAGAGCCTTATGTGTTGGAAAGATGCATACCCTGACCACCAACACATACTGACACTTTAGCAAATGAAAAACGCGTAATTTTAGAGTTAATAAAAAAACATGATTATTCCTGCTAACTGGGGGCAGCCATTTTGTTTCGTTTTTGTGACGTCCGGTGGGATAGCTTGGGACGAAGTGACGTCAGCTCCTGACCATCTCCTGTATGTACAGTGTAAACAAAAGCAGTAATTTTCGACAAGGTGCTTCTCTTTGATCAACCTGACTTGTAAAACAGCATAAATGACGTAATAATATAATAAACTATTTAACTAAATATATTTCAAGTTGCATTAACGGAACAAAATGGGGTTATAGTATTTTTCTCTGTTAAATAATCCAAAGGAAAAATGTACAGAATTAGGCCTATTGATGTTACGTTGGAGCAAAAACGACAACCCACGATACCCAAGTGATAATTTTCTTTTCTTTGGGACTACGTAATTGGTCAGTTCTGTGGTTTTAGATGGAATACTAGTAGTCTACTTAACCAATAGTTTTACAGAACTATTTACAGTAATAAACCATGTCCATTACAATTTTAGGGGCGACAGGTAATATTCCACAATACCGGTATGTATTTTTGTGTCTAGACAGCGTCAATTAATTGGCTCGTCTGGTTACCAATCAAATACACACCTGCCAATTAGGAATCACAGGTAGAAGCGACTAACGGCATAGACCAATTAACTAAGAAAACACTCCATGTATCATTTCAGTACGTATGTTAATACATTGCAAAACATTGTTAATTGTTTCGACTTGTTGTGTAGCCACTTTGACAATGGTATTTTATTTTGTATTGAAAAATAATATATGTATATATTGATATACTTATTGCTGGCTTACTGGGATGTGTATTATTACAGAACATTGCAATGCATGACTATTTATCATCCCGCAAAAACCAGGTAGATTGTGTTTCTCTAGTTCTAAGGCTCATTCCTAACGTTACGCGTTAAGTATTACGTAACCACCAGCTCGCCAGAGGGCGTACTCACTGAGAAGGTACAAAATGGATGCGCCCATTACATATAATAGCCGTCACATTTAACCGTTTTATTAATTAACTATATGATTATACGTATTGATATTAAGCAATAATGTGCATTATATATTGTTGAATATGCATACCAGGCCAAATGCCTTAATTGTCCTCTCCTTTAAACATAAAATCATCCTACCTGGAAGAGCAACAGTTCTACTGCCTGCATGTCTATGTTTATGTCTGTCTGTCTATGTTCATATCTGTCTCTCTCTGTGTTCATGTTTGTCTGTCTATGTTCATGTCTGTCTGTGTATGTTCATGTCTGTCTCTGTCTGTGTTCATGTCTGTCTATGTTCATGTCTGTCTCTGTCTGTGTTCATGTCTGTCTGTGTTCATGTCTGTCTGTCTATGTTCATGTCTCTGTCTGTGTTCATGTATGTCTGTCTGTGTTCATGTATGTCTGTCTGTGTTCATGCCTGTCTGTCTTTGTTCATGTCTGTTTGTGTTCACATATGTCTGTGTTTATGTATGTTTATCTGTATTCATGTATGTATGTCTGTGTTCATGTCTGTCTGTGTTCATGTATGTCTGTGTTCATGTCTGTCTGTGTTCATGTATGTCTGTGTTTATGTCTATATTCATATCTGTGTTCATACATTTGAGTGTCTGTCTGTGTCTGTGTTCATGTCTGTCTGTATTCATGTCTGTCTGTGTTTATGTCTGTATGTGTTTATGTCTGTATGTGTTCATGTCTGTCTGTGTTCATGTCTGTCTGTGTTTATGTATGTGTTCATGTCTGTATGTGTTCATGTCTGTCTGTATTCACGTCTGTGTTCATATATGTGAGTTTCTGTCCGTGTCTGTGTTCATGTTTGTATTTACGTATAAGTTTGTCTACCCATTTATGCCTACAGGCCTGTCTCTCTTGTCCAACCTATCTTTGCATTATAAAACTGTCAATATATACATCCATGTCAACTATTCGTATATAACTTAGCAGATCTATATATATATATATATATATATATATATATATATATATATATATATATATATATATATATATATATATATATATATATATACAGTCGAACCTGGTCTAACAGTCACCTGTACATAACGGTCACGTGCCTATAACGGCCACTATAAATCTCGCCCAATGAATTTCCTTCCTTATTTGACCAGTACATAATGGTCACCTGTCCATAATGGCCAGCGGTCACTATTTTTCACCCAAAATCACAGGCTGAACCTGCTATAACGGTCACAAGATGATCGTTGTAAAGACGTTTTTTTGTTTATTTTTTTACCCTGGTTATGTCTTTACTTTTTCAATCATCTTAAAAATTATAAATTAAATGTGTTTATATGGCCATGTCTGTAGCTTTGTTTTATTTTCTGTCAAAGTTTGGTTCCATTGTAATTCTCTGATCGTAATTGAAAAACAAACGGGCACTCAATAACTTCCGTGACATGCAGTTACTGGTGGTGTAATTCGATTGGTTCTCAGCATCCTCACTGAATAGTAGACGACTTCCCATTGGCTGTACATATTGTAATCTGTATGTATGGTCACTCTATTGAGTCTCGAGAAACCAAACAAATGAGGTATTATGTTAGGTGTTTCCTTGTTTCTAGCCAGACATGATTGGTAAATAAACATGAATAGCTGAAGGCGGCGGTCATTGCAGATGTCCCGTGTTCGGATTTTTTAAGCAACTCCTGATTTATTTAGCTGTAATCAACGGTCATACTCCACTGAAGGATTAGCGGTGATATGAAACAAACAAATGAGTCAAACATGCCACATAACCTTCAATTACACAAAATATCTTCTGCAAGTCAATTTTAACATTTGCGAAATATATTAACAAATACATTTGTATGCAAAATGCCACCGAAAAATAGTACTGCTTTAACGTTAAAACAGAGAATCGACATTATTAACAAATCTGAGAAAGGCAATTTAAGTGCGCGAAAGATCGCCGATCATTTTGGTGTAGGACGTTTTCAGATTAATTCTATTTTAAAAAGGAAAGCTGATGTTCTGGCCGATTTTGACAATAATGTTTCAGCCAAAAGAAAAAGGCAGAAGAAAGCAACAGGCAATGATGGCATAAACAAGCTAGTGTGGGAATGGTTTAAAAATGCGACATCTTTTTTCATGACAATTGTGATATTCTTTAATATATGGGTTCTAATTTTGAACTTGTATATAAGGGTCACCTCTATAACAGCCACTTTTGTCAGGTCCTTTGGGTGGCCGTTATATACAGGTTTGACTGTATATATATATATATATAGTAATACATTATTTATTTTTATTAGATGGAAATTAGAAGTCATAAAATAATGGTAAATTTACTACATAAAGGTTACAGTAAACATGTAGAATAGTATTATGTTGTTCCAATTAGGCATTTATTACTCTCAATTTAAAAATAAATTAAACAATTTTAGTTATTAAACATTCTTTGACTGATTGATTCATTTAAATTTGGTAATCATTACATCACTATACCAAACTCTATTGTGAATCTGAACTTAACTTTAAAAATATGGCTTTAATCTAACTCACATTTAAACATTCATTTATTCGTTCATTCATTCATTCATTTATTCAATGTAAAATCATAGTACCATTATGATCATGACCCTAAAAATATGGATTTAGTCGTATTTGATGATTATACCTTCCTTCCTGCATTCATTTACTCATTCATTCATTCTTTTGTTTGACACACTGATCACTTTTTCTGTGACAGGGTGTCAAACATCCATTCATTCATTCATCCATTCTTTCATCCTTCCTTCCATCCATCCATCCATCCATCTATCCATCCATCCATCCATCTACTCCACTGTATCATCACCACACCAAATGCCACTGTGACCGACCATGACCTGGACAATCTGGGTCTAGTCTTATTTAATGATTAAGCTGGAGTTACGAAACAAGTGAATTAACAAAACAACAAGGGTCTGACCATAGGTAGATAATATACGTCGGCCGACATTCATCATGTCACAACATCTGACCACTGTCCATGTATGCAACTGTGACCACACAATGGCTTCCATTTACAAACAGCTGGTCAGCTCGCAGAAAGTGAGACTTAATGATGGATGGGCGTAGGGGAGACAGTTATGAAAATATGTCAACAATGATAGATGACCTTGACCCTCTGATGGTCTACTATCCCAGATCAGCCCGTCTAATTCGTCACATGTCGAGCTGGTCAACATTAACTGTCAATCATCAGTTACAAATTACACTTTCGTGACCATCCCAATCAAACTGCAATGGCTGCAAATTCAAATTCCCACACTTGTAAAAAAAATAATGATCAGAAATAATTTAATTATCACAGATATTAACATAAGACACATGTATTCTACTAATTCTAAAATAATTCAGGCCTTAAAGTTCAAGATATAGATGAATGAATGTTGAAGATATATATGAACACATCAGCTGTTTTTCCTATTATAAGCTGGAAAATATGAGGTTAGCTAGAACAAACATTTTGGTGGGGGGCATTTTGTTAAATAACTGTTTAATAGCTGTTTAATAACTGTTTAATAGCTGCTTAACATCAGTTTGAAAATCAGTTATAAAAATATTTTATTACATTCCAACATTGTCAGGCCAAAGCCAATTTGAATTTTTTAGGATATACATTTTATTATGTATTACTACATGTAATTATGATCAGATATCCATAAACAGTACAATATAGTACATAACTGAGCTGCTTTTCAATTAACCAATGACTACACTTAAACAAAAACTTTAAATTGTACAGATTTAAGATTTATACAAATGTTTATTTTTCAAGACATAAAACAGAACACCTGATAACTATATACATGCCAAAAGACCCGGAAGTAAATACCTGCAAGGTCTACATCATAAACATGTGCTAACAACTAAGCATAACAGTTGTTTTGGTAAACGTTTGTTTAACATACCATTACGATGATTAGACCCTCTGCCGAGCGCGTGGACAAAGACCGTAAAAGTGCCAGACAGTGGAGTTGATTCATTTAGCAGTCCCTGGTTATGTGGTGTGCTGCCCGATTGCATGGGCATGAACACATTACACTTTACTTGTTGCTGCTGACACCTATATTAGCCCGCTCTCATATACCTGGCTACATAAAGCTGATTTCTCACAATGTTAGACATTTTAATTATCACAAATCATCAACACTTTACCACCAAATATCCTTTGCTGAAAAGGCTAGAGGTGTTCATTTGTCAGTTCAAGTATTATTTTAATTTTCACATATAGTATTTCTTCTGGTTGCATCAATTACAAAATGCATTCTTCTTGCTCATTAAATATACGTTACTATTATCATTATGATTCATTAAAGTGATATTACTGGGACGTTTTATTGTAAATTTAATGTTCATTTCCTATAAATTTACTTCAATTCATTCAAAAATGTTACTGTAAATAAAATAAGCAAGATATAAATAAATATATATATATAATTTAAAACACCACCTACTAAAATGTCCCAAAGTCTTTTTACTAAGTTTCCACATTTTTTTACCTAAATTGAACTTAAGACATATCAGTATTATCCAATTTAATAAATGAAAAATAATATATATTATTATATATGTCTACTAGAAGATAACAACTTATCAATGGGGTTTTTTAGTTTTGGGGGGTTTTTTTATTGCAAAAACAACACAACCAAAAAATTCCATTAGTCTTTGATTAAACCTCCCCACCACTCTAAAACTTGATGGGCTGTTACACAACACTGCCACACTAAAACATAACTCATTAACAAAGTGTGACAGAAACACATTAAGACTGAGAAAAAGCCCCAGATTGGCAATCTAGCAAGCTGTGGTCAATCAAAGGGAAGATAGTTTAAGTTATGCGCCGGTCAGTTAGCACCTTGATAGGAGACAAAACAAGGATGTTATTCTATTACACCTGTTGATATAACCATTGACAACAATTATTAGTCACATACAACGTACAGACAGGTAGTTAACGGATTCATACTATTACAGGGTTTCTGCCATACCCAAATTATTATTTTTTTAAGTTAACATTTTGACAAAATTAATGATTCTTATCATAATTGTATGATTTTCTAAACCCTAACCCTAAATGTAACCCATTTTCTTTGTTGGGGAGGCCCCCCTGACTGTGGCTGCATTCAATTTCATAGTGCCATACCCAAAAATTTCTTTCTGGCAAAAACACTGTATTAGATAACTAGTTCTTTGTAAAACCAAATATATATACATGTATAATAATATTCATATTAATACATTTAAAATATATATACATGTATAATAATATTCATATTAATACATTAAAAATATATATACATGTATAATAATATTCATATTAATACATTTAAAATATATATACATGTATAATAATATTCATATTAATACATTTAAAATACAAATACATGTATAATAATATTCATATTAATACATTTAAAATACATATACATGTATAATAATATTCATATTAATACATTTAAAATATATATACATGTATAATAATATTCATATTAATACATTTAAAATACAAATATAAGTCTCATACATGTCAGACTTTTAAATATATAAATTAATGGTTCTAAAAGTATTACTCTGTTGTAAAACAAAATAATAATAATTTTTTAACACCAAAACATTAATGTAAAATTATTTTGAAAATTATTAAAGGAAAATTGGTTTTCTAACAAATGGACCAATTATACACAAGATTCAACTTTAAATCTGACCTACAAGTGTTCAAGCACCAAACATTCATTAAGCATTAGGGGAATCAGACGTTCACTCAGCAGGCCTCACACAGCGTCCAAATTACATGTATAGGATGAAGTCAGTTCAATCGCATCCTTTCAGGAGACAAACATTTTAAAAGTGAGAAAAAGTTTAGTTTTAGTTTTTCAATAAAAACAAAATATGCAAAATGAAGCTATAATAACCATGGAATGTTATCAGGGTTTTTGCCACAGGGTAAAACGTGTATGGTGCCATACCCAAATTTTTATTATTTTTAAGTTAACTTTTACACAAAATTAATGAATCTTATCATTACTGTATGATTTTCTTAACCCTAACCCTAATGTAACCCATTTTCTATCTGGGAGAGGTCCCCCTATACCCCCTGCTGACTGTGGTTGCATTCAATTCCATAGCGCCATACCCAAAAAATTCTTTCTGGCAGAAACACTGGTTATTATTAATTTTTGATTAATTTATTCTTTATGAGAAATCTGCGTAAAACTAGTCTCAACATTTACTAGACCATAAAAAACAGAACTACATGTAAGTTTAAGTTATGTTACCAATACACACCTGGTCTACCTGGGGGACTGTCTAAGACAGTGGGTTAATGATTACCAATACACACCTGGTCTACCTGGGGGACCATCTAAGACAGTAGCTTAATGATTACCAATACACACCTGGTCTACCTGGGGGACCGTCTAAGACAGTAGGTTAATGATACCAATACACACCTTGTCTACCTGGGGTGGGACTGTCTAAGACAGTAGGTTAATGATACCAATATACATCTTGTCTACCTGGGGTGGGACTGTCTAAGACAGTAGCTTAATGATTACCAATACACACCTGGTCTACCTGGGGGACCGTCTAAGACAGTAGGTTAATGATACCAATACACATCTTGTCTACCTGGAGGAGGGACTGTCTAAGACAGTAGGTTAATGATACCAATACACACCTTGTCTACCTGGGGTGGGACTGTCTAAGACAGTAGCTTAATGATTACCAATACACACCTGGTCTACCTGGGGGACCGTCTAAGACAGTAGGTTAATGATACCAATACACATCTTGTCTACCTGGGGTGGGACTGTCTAAGACAGTAGCTTAATGATTACCAATACACACCTGGTCTACCTGGGGGACCGTCTAAGACAGTAGGTTAATGATACCAATACACACCTTGTCTACCTGGGGTGGGACTGTCTAAGACAGTAGCTTAATGATTACCAATACACACCTGGTCTACCTGGGGGACCGTCTAAGACAGTAGGTTAATGATACCAATACACATCTTGTCTACCTGGAGGAGGGACTGTCTAAGACAGTAGGTTAATGATACCAATACACACCTTGTCTACCTGGGGTGGGACTGTCTAAGACAGTAGCTTAATGATTACCAATACACACCTGGTCTACCTGGGGGACCGTCTAAGACAGTAGGTTAATGATACCAATACACATCTTGTCTACCTGGGGTGGGACTGTCTAAGACAGTAGCTTAATGATTACCAATACACACCTGGTCTACCTGGGGGACCGTCTAAGACAGTAGGTTAATGATACCAATACACACCTTGTCTACCTGGGGTGGGACTGTCTAAGACAGTAGCTTAATGATTACCAATACACACCTGGTCTACCTGGGGGACCGTCTAAGACAGTAGGTTAATGATACCAATACACATCTTGTCTACCTGGAGGAGGGACTGTCTAAGACAGTAGGTTAATGATACCAATACACACCTTGTCTACCTGGGGTGGGACTGTCTAAGACAGTAGGTTAATGATACCAATATACATCTTGTCTACCTGGAGGAGGGACTGTCTAAGACAGTAGGTTAATGATACCAATACACACCTTGTCTACCTGGGGTGGGACTGTCTAAGACAGTAGGTTAATGATACCAATACACACCTTGTCTACCTGGAGGAGGGACTGTCTAAGACAGTAGGTTAATGATACCAATACACATCTTGTCTACCTGGAGGAGGGACTGTCTAAGACAGTAGGTTAATGATACCAATACACACCTTGTCTACCTGGGGTGGGACTGTCTAAGACAGTAGGTTAATGATACCAATATACATCTTGTCTACCTGGGGTGGGACTGTCTAAGACAGTAGCTTAATGATTACCAATACACACCTTGTCTACCTGGGGTGGGACTGTCTAAGACAGTAGGTTAATGATACCAATATACATCTTGTCTACCTGGGGTGGGACTGTCTAAGACAGTAGCTTAATGATTACCAATACACACCTTGTCTACCTGGGGTGGGACTGTCTAAGACAGTAGGTTAATGATACCAATATACATCTTGTCTACCTGGAGGAGGGACTGTCTAAGACAGTAGGTTAATGATACCAATACACACCTTGTCTACCTGGGGTGGGACTGTCTAAGACAGTAGGTTAATGATACCAATATACATCTTGTCTACCTGGAGGAGGGACTGTCTAAGACAGTAGGTTAATGATACCAATACACACCTTGTCTACCTGGGGTGGGACTGTCTAAGACAGTAGGTTAATGATACCAATATACATCTTGTCTACCTGGGGTGGGACTGTCTGAGACAGTAGCTTAATGATTACCAATATACACCTTGTCTACCTGGGGTGGGACTGTCTAAGACAGTAGGTTAATGATACCAATATACATCTTGTCTACCTGGGGTGGGACTGTCTAAGACAGTAGCTTAATGATTACCAATACACACCTTGTCTACCTGGGGTGGGACTGTCTAAGACAGTAGGTTAATGATACCAATATACATCTTGTCTACCTGGAGGAGGGACTGTCTAAGACAGTAGGTTAATGATACCAATACACACCTTGTCTACCTGGGGTGGGACTGTCTAAGACAGTAGGTTAATGATACCAATATACATCTTGTCTACCTGGAGGAGGGACTGTCTAAGACAGTAGGTTAATGATACCAATACACACCTTGTCTACCTGGGGTGGGACTGTCTAAGACAGTAGGTTAATGATACCAATATACATCTTGTCTACCTGGGGTGGGACTGTCTAAGACAGTAGCTTAATGATTACCAATACACACCTTGTCTACCTGGGGTGGGACTGTCTAAGACAGTAGGTTAATGATACCAATATACATCTTGTCTACCTGGGGTGGGACTGTCTAAGACAGTAGCTTAATGATTACCAATACACACCTTGTCTACCTGGGGTGGGACTGTCTAAGACAGTAGGTTAATGATACCAATATACATCTTGTCTACCTGGAGGAGGGACTGTCTAAGACAGTAGGTTAATGATACCAATACACATCTTGTCTACCTGGGGTGGGACTGTCTAAGACAGTAGGTTAATGATACCAATATACATCTTGTCTACCTGGAGGAGGGACTGTCTAAGACAGTAGGTTAATGATACCAATACACACCTTGTCTACCTGGGGTGGGACTGTCTAAGACAGTAGGTTAATGATACCAATATACATCTTGTCTACCTGGGGTGGGACTGTCTAAGACAGTAGCTTAATGATTACCAATACACACCTTGTCTACCTGGGGTGGGACTGTCTAAGACAGTAGGTTAATGATACCAATATACATCTTGTCTACCTGGGGTGGGACTGTCTAAGACAGTAGCTTAATGATTACCAATACACACCTTGTCTACCTGGGGTGGGACTGTCTAAGACAGTAGGTTAATGATACCAATATACATCTTGTCTACCTGGAAGAGGGACTGTCTAAGACAGTAGGTTAATGATACCAATACATATCTTGTCTACCGGGGGGGGGGGGGGGGGGGGGGCCTGTCTAAGACAGTATTACCAATACACATCTTGTCTACCTGGGGGTACTGTCTAAAGTAAAAATAAAAGTTTGTTTTGTTTGGTGACACCACTAGAGTACATTGATTTATTAATCACCGGCTACTGGATGTCAAACATTTGGTAATTGTGACATTATAGTCCAAGAAAGAAAACCCATTACATTTTTCCATTGGTGGAAAGGGATCTTTTATATGCCCTATCCCAAACAGGATAGCACATGCCACAGATTTTGATATACCAGTCATGGTGCACTGGCTGGAATCAGAAATAGCCCAATGGCCTCCCCAACAGGGATTGATCCTAGAAAATAAAAATATTACCCAATCCTCAATGCGTGTGGCTAAGAACACGGCAGTCTGGTAAAAAGCCACTTGCCTCAATATACATGGTTTTTAACCATTTTGGGCAATTTAAGACACATTTATACGTATATAAAAGTTTTAACTTTATTTCAGCAAAAATCGGGATAGTATTTATAGGAAACATGCCAGTGGAAAGCAACTGCTTCATTGATTTTTGCCTTCATAATTCCTAACAATAAAATGAGATAAAGTCAAAAAAATTCATTGTGAAACAACTAATAACACTCTACTCCGAGTACTCTGATGTCTGAGAGCTAGATCAGCATTTCGACGGTTATGATCGCTCTCTCAGCCAGAGATATCTGTATTGAAAAACCATGGAATAGTTGCCTACCACACGGCCTTCTCTAACACAACAATAATCCTATATTTTACACCTAATACACTTACATTAACAGGCTTTCGGATTTCACAAAAACATTTCCGGAACCGTGTCGGTAGCGTATCAGTAAAATCACAGAACCGTGTCGGTAGCGTATCAGTAAAATCACAGAACCGTGTCGGTAGCGTATCAGTAAAATCACAGAACCATGTCGGTAGCGTATCAGTAAAATCACAGAACTGAAATTGCATTTCCCATGATTATTATATTGAGTATGACTATTCAACAAAAATAATATATAAATATATATATTTCTCTCATCCTCAAGTATATGGAACAGAGCTATCCCATGAAAGAAAGACATGTAAGAAATTTCTATCTTACATGGGATATCACGTGCTTACGTTTAAAATAACGTTGTTGTCATATTAATGTGAGATGGTGACATGAGGTCATTAGACAGTTTTAAATTAATATTTTGTTATTAAAACCTTCATTTTAAAAGCTATCTTGTTAATTTGTAGTGTTAAATTTTTATTTAACACATGAAACAAACATGGCAAATACAATAGTGTAGTTTATTTATGATAAACTGGTCAAATAAAAAAAATAAAAGTTTGACATGATTCACGCCTTTGAAAGCAAAAACAAACAGCGATAACAATTATTACAAATGCTCTTTGAAGTTAACCAGACTGTGTCTGTAATCATGTATTACATAGTGAGGCTCTCCATGATGTACAAACACCGACAACCAAACACAGGATCAGTTTGTTTCCCCTTAGTCAGCGATCTATTATTCTGTAATTTTCACCTTAATCCTCAACAGCCAAAACCACCTGAGACTGGCGTGCTTCGCTTGATTGACAATAAATTTGTCTGTAAAATACTATCATTAACGACAGTTTGATCAATACACACGCATCGAGTTTTAGAGGTGCATACTCAATTACATTTTTATGGCGGAAACAAAGAATTAGGTCAAGAGATAGAGTTTATTGAGTTTTTGAAGTTTGAGTTTTCGAAGGCCGTTATTACTAGTTTGTATACCAACTCGGCCGGGACCATCGCTTCAGATCAAGAGATTGAAGTTTTCAAGAGATCGAAGGTGGAGTTTTCAAAATTTGATATTTTTTAAAAAGTTTTTGATGGATTTTTGATGAGAACATTACTGAAAGGGGGTACTGCCGAGTTTTTTCCTGTAGTGTGTATTAGTGGTTACTATGTGAAATATTAACTCGAAAATGGTCAATGTAAATGTATACTGATGGAAAGAAATAAGGGAACACATCAAATTGTAGACCAAATTTAATTCACTACTAGCGTAGTAATGTTTGTATTTCATGCCAAGTTGTAATGTGGGATTGAATGTCTGTAGTGTCGAATGTGCTGCCTATATGTTCCCTGTCAATTTCTGACAATATGAATTAATTTTTGATGCAGTCATTATTTCTTGTTGCTATCTGTGTGTTCCTTTATTTCTTTCCATCAGTATATTTAGCTTCAAACATAGAATTATTGTATTTGAGCAGGAATCTTTGCATACTGTGTGGTAGGCAGCCATTCTGTGTTTTCGCTACAGACATATCTCTGGCTATGAGAGTAACCATAACCATCCAAATGTTCGTCTAGCTCTCCAACGGCAGAGTACTCAGTCTAATGAGACCCAAGCATACCATTTAATCAGCAGTCATCAGCTGATGGGGAAATTAAAAATATTTAACTTAGTTACAAGCAATCACACCCTCGATATTGACGTTAAACTGAGAATATTTAAAAACTGGAAGAGAATGTAAATGACTCCGAATTTAGGTCATTCACGAAAATAGATTAATAATAAGTAGACAATATTTTTGTCAGAGAATCGCTTCACCTAGTATGTTGTAAATTAAGATATAGTTACATTTCAAAACGTTTCGTAGATAATAAAAACAATATCATTAATTACCTTCTACCGTTCAATATTTATAAATAAATCTTTGTTTAAAGTTGCTCTTCGCTGCGAAACACCTGGGGTAGATAACTCTTCCAAAGTCTAATACTAATAGATATATTCTTACAGATGTTACGCATTTCATCTTGAGTGAGAGAAAGAAAGAAAGAAATGTTTCATTTAACGACGCACTCAACACATTTTATTTACGATTATATGGCGTCAGACATATGGTTAAGGACCACACAGATTTTGAGAGGAAACCCGCTGTCGCCACTACATGGGGTACTCTTCCGATTAGCAGCAAGGGATCTTTTATTTGCGCTTCCCACAGGCAGGATAGCACAAACCATGGCCTTTGTTGAACCAGTTATGGATCACTGGTCGATGCAAGTGGTTTACACCTACCCATTGAGCCTTGCGGAGCACTCACCTTGAGTGAGAGGGACATCAGCACATTTTAAAACTATTTGGGGGAGGGAGAGAGAGAGAGAGAGAGAGAGAGAGAGAGAGAGAGAGAGAGAGAGAGAGAGAGAGACAGAGACAGAGAGAGACAGACAGACAGAGAGAGACAGACAGAGAGAGACAGAGACAGAGATAGGGAAAAGAAGGGAGAGAGAGACAGAGATATAGGGAGGGGAGAGAGAGAAAAGATAGACAGAGATACTTAAAGTTTATTTTGTTTAACGATATCGCTAGACTTACCATTGATTTATTATTCATCGGCTATTGGAAGTCAAACATTTGGAAACCCACTACATTCTTCCTTTAATAGCAAGGGATCTTTTATATGCACCATCTCATAGACAGGATAGCGCATACCACTGCCTTTGATATAGGCCTACCAGTCGTGGTGCACTGGGTGGAACTAGAAATAGTCCAATGGGCGAATTGCCGGGATGTGCTCCTAGACCGACCGTGCATCAGGTGAGCGCTTTACCAATGGGTCGTCCCGACAAAAAGAGACCGGGTGGGGGAGGGGGTTAGGGAACCAGCGGCCGTCACATACTGGTTGGAAAAGAAAAACGTAATCTCTCCACCAAGTGGGTTCGATCTTATGATATATTGCATCTGAGGCGGGTGTGTAATACTCTACCACGAAAACAGATCATGTT
Source organism: Gigantopelta aegis (assembly GCF_016097555.1). Lineage (NCBI taxonomy): Eukaryota > Metazoa > Mollusca > Gastropoda > Neomphalida > Peltospiridae > Gigantopelta > Gigantopelta aegis. The sequence continues at coordinate 2,058,165 of NC_054702.1, forward strand.
CCTTCGGGTTCAAATCGGCCTACTGGATGTTTAATATAATTTTGTTCATTTTAAATGAAGACGTCGATGTGGTTAGGCCTGAAATACAAATATACATATTCACTGAAAAGGGGCATGTGTCATTGCCAGATAAAGTCACAAACTGAAGTTTTTACTTCTACAAAATAAAATGTCACTGGTTTTTTTAATTAAATTATTGGATGACGTGATAAAATTAAATGGGCGGGGTTTAGCTCTGTCAATAGAGCGCTCGCTTGAAGTGCTTGGGTCGTATGGTCGAACCTCTTAGGCGGATCAATTGGGTTTTCCCCGTCCCAACCAGTACCACACGACTTGTCTGTTGGAAAGTGCATATATAGGATCCCTGGCTACTAACAGACAAATGTAGCAGGTTTCCCCAGAAGACAATTTTTGACATCTAATTGCCATCTCACTCTCTCTCTCTCTCTCTCTCTCTCTCTCTCTCTCTCTCTCTCTCTCTCTCTCTCTCTCTCTCTCTCTCTCTCTCTCTCTCTCTCTCTCTCTCTCTCTCACTTTCTCTTTCCCGGTCAGTGACAGCATATTTGATAATATTTAGTTAATTATGAAAAAATAAGTCTTAATTGCAAATTAAAACTTTATACGGCAATAGCATGTACTTCGTTTTTGTTGAACAAACATTCCTTTCCTTCCGTGACCATCGACATTATGATCTTTGCTTCACCCACTCTCCAGTGAGATGTCAACCACGGACCTTGTGTTTAGAAAGAACCATTTTTTTTACGATTTGCATGGTTAGGTGTCACCCTAGTGCTTAACAATGTGTTGTTTAAACTCTCCAGTTTTAACGCCCAACTGCATTAGAGAGATCCACAAATCAAACACTTTCAATAGGTATGTGGCGAAACAAATCGCTTATCGCGACACCTATAGACCGACTAGACCCATTCCTGCTACCGATGTCATAGTTACCCATGATCACCTATATGTATATTACGTGTTAATCTTTCAGCATCCGTGGAAAGTTCTTTGTCGAGTCAGTAGTGTTCTTTTCGTACCTAGCAGTTAATCTGTGCAAGTGCATTACATCAGGTTTAACACGTTGATCAGACCTATACATTGTTCCGAGATTACGTGTCCTTGGTCTCTCTTGGTCCATTTGCTGGAGGTTTACGTAAACATTTCTCATATTTGCATTACAGGAAGTGATCTTGAGATTATCATATTCCCTAAATGCTTCTTTTTCAAAGTGTCCCAGCTCGATTCAGTTTAATACATTGTAATGAAGTAGTAGTGTCCTAGGTGGGTTTATTATTTTTATTACATGAAGTATTTGGGTTTGTGATAACATAGCAGAGGTGACATAGTTATTACAAGATACTAGTAGCAGATGTGACATATTTGGGTTCATGATTAGGTAACACACGTAACATAATTGGGCTAATTATAATGTAATATACGTGACATACTTGGACTGATTATAATGTAACAAGCGACATTAATGGTCTCATAATGTAATACACGTGACATAGTTGCGCTCATAATATAACACACATGACCGTGTTAGGCTTATTATAATGTAACATATGTGACATAGTTGGTCACATTATAATGTAGCACACGTGACATGGTTGAGTTCATTATAATGTAACACACGTGACATAGCTGGGCGCTGCCCGGCCCGGTGAGGTGGTGGAAACTCACTCAGGTATTGGATCGCCTAACCGGATTGGGCGCAAGGCCCACCCCGATCGTTATCCTTTTCTCCAGGGCTAAGTTTAATTTAGTTAATATTTTTTACATAATTTTAGACCGCCCGGCCTAAAATAGTGTCTACTAAATTTATTTTAGGAATCAATAATATTATATTTCTTATTAGAATGACACATCAAAAATAGTAAAGTCCCCTGCATTTGGTGTTAAAATTCAAAATTATCCCATACTTCAACCCTCTCCCCCTGGTCCAACCACTGGCCATGCCAGAGACTGGACCAGAGGGGGACATGCCTGAACCTTAGTGGACATAGACATGCTAAAAATGATCTGAACCATAGCTGGGCTCATTATAATGTAACAGCTAGGGCTTAGTAGGACTTAGATTCTAAACCTAACTTCTAACTTGGTATTCCAAATTCCGTCCACTTCAAACTTACCCCCCCCCCCCCCTTCTGCCATGGACTCATTCACTGGCATACCCAAAGGTTGTGCTCAGGGTAGACGTGCCTGAACCTTGCTTGGATCTAAGTGTATTCTAGTTACACGCCTGGCTTCACTGTAATAAAGTAGATGTGACCTAACTGGCTTCATTGAAAGTAAGCCAGTGTACCACGACTGGTATATCAAAGGCCGTGGTATGTACTACCCTGTCTGTGGGATGGTGCATATAAAAGATCCCTTGCTGCTAATCGATAAGAGTAGCCCATGAAGTGGCGACAGCGGGTTTCCTCTCTCAATATCTGTATGGTCCTTAACCATATGTCTGACGCCATATAACCGTAAGTAAAATGTGTTGAGTGCGTCGTTAAATAAAACATTTCTTTCTTTCTTCCATTGAAAGTAACAGACAGGTTCATTACAACACACTAGACTTGACATATTTGGGTTTCTTATAATATAGCAGCCGTGCTATACACGTAGTTATTGCTAATACGGTAGCAAACGTGACTTAGATCATTTCATTATAATGTAACAGACATATTTGAGTTTATTATAACCCGTGACATACATGTGGCTATTGCTGATGGCGTGACATATACAAAACACTGCGTTCATAATCTGTTAGACGTGACATATACAAAACACTGCGTTCATAATCTGTTAGACGTGACATATACAAAACACTGCGTTCATAATCTGTTAGACGTGACATAGCTGGTTGTATTCCGGTCTGTATTACATAGTATGACCCCAACCAGACCCCCACGACTGTGATATGTGCTATCCTGTCTGTAGGAAAGCGCATACGAAAGACCCCTTGCCGCGAACGATTAGTCAGTGGTTAATTAAGGTGTCCTAGTGGTGTGGTTAAACAAACGGTGTAAATCAGAGTGTGAAGCAGACGCCACAGAGATGGGTTCAATAAAAGACAATTTAGGCGTGTCCTGCTGAGCTTGATTCATTATGATGTAGCAGGTGGGCCTTAAGGTAGGGAAGGGTTGTCGCCAAATAGCAAGCAGATTAGTACAATCATTATTAGATTTTAAAACTATCTTATACTGAGTGACTATCCACACAAGTGTATATGTTCTTACCCATTCAAGATTCTGTCACGCCCATCCTGGATATTTGGACTATTCTGTCTGTCTGTGTGTGTGTGTGTGTGTGTGTGTGTGTGGTGTGTGTCTCTCTCTCCCCCCCTCTCTCTCTCTTTCTCTCTCTCTCTCGCTGTCTCTCTCTCTCTCTCTGTCTCTCTCTCGCTGTCTCTCTCTGTCTCTGTGTATCTCTTTGTCTGTCTGTCTGTCTGTCTGTCTGTCTGTCTCTCTCTCTCTCTCTCTCTCTCTCTCTCTCTCTCTCTCTCTCTCTCTCTCTCTCTCTCTCTCTCTCTCTCTCTCTCTCTTTCTCCCAGCTGCCCTGGACACGAAATCCACACGCGCCTTCCTCTCTTGGACAGAGTGAATATCTTAGAACAAATATCAAACAAATAACAAATATGCCTCTCTGGTGGTATAGAGTATTGTCATACATTACAGCATTTTTTTCATTAACAATTGTATTGATTAAGCAGATGTAAATTCCAAGTGTTGCTAATTAGTTGATTCTCTAGCTGTTAGATAAATTAGCAGTCTTCAAGAGGTCAGCATTAACGCAGACGTTTTAACGTTTACCAATCAAATGGTTACATCCACATAACATTCACACTTAGAGATACGACGAAGATGGCGTATCAGTAATACGAACGTGACAAATTAATGACTCATCGTTAAAAACAGAAGTAATTATAATCGTTTAATATAGACGTAAAAATTTACTACTCAGTGACTTGAATTTTCATTTTTGCGGGGGCGGGGTGAGAGATGCGTAGGACAGTTGTTGCTGTTGAGATCAGATATTTTTTTTGGTTATTTGGTTGAATTTTTTTGGTTAGTGTTGCTATTGATGTTTTTTGTGGATATTTTTTTTTGGGGGGTGGGGGGGGGGGGGGGGGGGGAGGTTGAGGAAAACCAATCGGGGCAACCAATAAAGATTGCTAAATTTGTAACCGTACAGCTAACCCATAAAGATTGTTAAACTTGTAACCGTACAGCTAACCTATAAAGATTGTTAAACCTGTAACCGTACAGCTAACCTATAAAGATTGTTAAACCTGTAACCGTACAGCTAACCTATAAAGATTGTTAAACTTGTAACCGTACAGCTAACCTATAAAGATTGTTAAACTGTAATCCATACGTACCGGTATACAAGGCCTTTTTAACGGTTTTCGATCGTTCTCATCGCTTCTCCTCTTTTCATCTGCACTGCCGACCGCCCTCTTTGTATTTACCCGATACCGCATTTCACATTTCGTAATGTTCTTTTGCGTTCAGGTTCACTCGACTACCGTATACAGATCGTGATAAATATTGCATACAAAGATATATTTCATAAATACAACCGTAATGACGGCCTGCTGTGTACTTTGGGGTGGAGTCGGTACTGGGACACGAACCTAACATTCGATAGCTCACCCACACCGCCGATGATGTTGCTAGCTTATGTGTCACGATTTTAATGTTAATCTTCTGTATGGACAATTACAAACAAGTACGTAACATTACACAGTGTACCAATACAAACCAATATGCAGTAACTACATGCATCATTTTAAGATGTGTAATTTTACGGATATTTCACATTCTTCAGCGTATTATACCGCTAATCTTCAACAATAGGCCGATATGACGTATAAACTGAGAGCTATGTATAGGTATGTAAGCTTACAGATGGTTGTCACATCTAGTATTGCAATTTAACGTGCTTATTTCTAATCAGTGTTCAAATATGCACATTGGGGGCAAAGATGGGGTTTTTTTTTCAATATATTTTACGGGCTAGCATGACTCTACCACGTCGCCACAGTACTGACCCTTCGGCCACCTGCACAATTTTCTGCACACGCACATGTGTGCTGCAGATGAGGAATGAACAATTTTCATTCATTTCAATTTATGTTTTCGTGCTTATATCTAATTAAGGTTCAAGCACGCTGTCCTGGGCACACACCTCAGCTATCTGAGCTGTCTGTCCAGGACAGTGGGTTAGTTGTTAGTGGTTAGTGAGAGAGAAGAAGGTGTAGTGGTTTTACACTTACCTATTGAGTCGTTAAAACTCGCTCTGGGTGGGAGCCGGTACAGAGCTGCGAACCCTGTACCTACCAGCCTTATGTCCGATAGTTTAACCACGACACCACCGAGTCCGGTAAGAGAAATTTAGCTCAGTATGTTATTTTGTGGAGAGAAGTCTCCGGTGTGACCAGGACAGTCGTACTTGACCCTTCAGTGGATTTAAGCACGTGTCAAAGGCTTAAATCAGATTAGATTTGGTCATTTGTTTTTCAGTGCATACATAAAACACGTATCACAGATTGTGACCGTTACTCCTGGGCTAATTCTTCAGTTATTACAATATTTAGCAAGCTTCAATTAAAACACAGGCGAGGAGTATTTACTGACAAATGGTTTTGTCCACATACCTATCAGACTTGAGGATTCGTATTTCTTATCTCATCTCTTTTTAAAAGATGTTATCATCGGCCTCTTGACGTCGTGGCTAAACCAGCGGTGTTAAACACAGTTCAGACCTCAAGAATACGACGTATCAGATGGACCTCAACTGTAAAAGTAAACATCAGTCTTTGCCACAAAAAATACTTAATCGGTTGATAACACTCAGTTCCCCCTCCCTACCCCCACACAACTCTAAAGTTAAAGTTTGTTTTGTTTAATGAAACCACTAGAGCACACTGATTTATTAATCATCGGCTATTGTATGTCAAACCTTTGGTTATTCAGACACATAGTTTTAGAAAATCCACTATATTTTTTCCATTAGTAGCAAGAGATCTTTCATATGCACCTTTCCAGAGACAGGATAGCACATATCACGGCCTTTGATATACCAGTCGTGGTGTATTGGCTGGGTCGAGAAATAACGCAATGGGCCCACCGACAGGGGTCGATCCTAGACCGACCACGCACCAAGCGAGCGCTTTACCACTAAACTACGCCCCAACCCCCCACCCCACCCCCACCCACCCCCACACACACAACTGTAATTTCCCATCTTATACCATATGATTCCTGTAAATCAGAAAACAAATTCTGATTATTACTCATTGGACATTTACCCAGATGCAGCAGAGAATAAAAAGAAAGAAAGAATTACTTAAAATGTGAGAGTTACATCAATTTTACAATAAGGCTAGCAAATGAAGCCGTGTTACCGCTCGATTGTATGTCCTGGACGAGAAATATGGCGCAAGACAGATATTGTGCCTATTTTTAAAAACATATACTTATTTTTATGCTTCTATCCAATTAAGTTTCAAGCACACTGTTTTGCGTTTTGGATACACACCTCAGCTATCTGGGTTGTCTGTCTAGGACAGTGGCTTAGTGATTAGTAGGATAGAATAAGTATAATGGTCGTTAAAACTCGCTCTGGGTGAGAGCGGGTACCTGGGTGCGAACTCAGTACCTACCAGCCTTATGTGCTATAGTTTAACCACTATACCACCGAGGCCGGGGTGGTGAGAAAAACAGAGCCATTGTCCACCCGAACCCACCTCAGGCTACGCCAGTGACCATGCCAAGGGCAGAATGTTAATATCTCCGCAAAGGAAACACAAAATTGCTTAATGATACCTAGGCACTTTTTAAAGACAATGGTTACGCATACCGAATAGTAGCAAAGGTTCGTTAATATACATTCTTCAAATGATGGAAACAACAACATCACCACGACCTTTGGTATACCAGTCGTAGAGCACTGCTTGAGACGGAGGACCGTGCCTAACATGAATTGGGTAGGGGTAGGTGTGGTGGAAACAATCTGAGCCCAGTGGGTTAGGGTCTTCTCCATCCAGACAAAAATGTCACTTGCAAACTACAGTGGTAGTGTTTTGCGGTTTTGTTTTGTTTGCTATTGTTGTTTTGTTTTTTGCTTTTTTGTTGGCGTTGAGGGTCCTAAATAATAATGTATGCTAAGAATAATTAACTTGTTTTGAGATGTGTGTTCTGTGTGTTATTAATTTAAATATATACGGACTCGTATCTAATATATATATATACATATATGTGATTTATTACGGTTTCTGTCATCTAGATTTTAGATTATAAAATCTAATGCTCTGTGTAATGCTCAAATCGAGCGATAGGAGTTTGTCCTTTAAATATAATTTTACTTTATTTTCACTGCTGTTTTTACTTTAGGGTGCCTAAACAGTACTCAAAGCTAATAATATCCGTAAGCTAAATTATATTTCTGTATTCAAGAGTACACTGGTTTTTCAAAGTAGTGCTAGATATTTCAAGATAGTTGCAACTCGTCAAAACACAGACAATGTAATCTGAAGATGGATCGCTTTGATAGACTGGTGTAAGACAATTTCACTGACGCTAAAACGCCAATCGTGAATAATTTCTAAAACATGTTAAATTCCCAAATGACTCATGAAAGAGATAACAAAATAAATAGCGGGTCTAGGTTTATTTACATTGATCTATTATTTAGTGGAGTGTAAAAGGCTGCGAGCTATGGCCATGTATACCAGTGTTTTTGCAGTATATTTAACACGTTTTCTTAAAACACGAGTTCTATCAACACACAATGGGGCCCCACTTCCAGATCAAAGACACCGCCCCTCCCCCTCCGTCTCTCGGCTGAAACCTTTCTCCACGTCATCGTAATAATACGCTTGGTGACTCTTTTGTTCCGCGTTCTGTCTGCTTTATCTTCGGAACAAGACCTCAACATCAAAAGTGTTAATCTGGACGCAGGCATGTGTAGGTAATTAGGTAATCAACAAACATCTCGCTTTTCAGTGAAACCCTTTTCTCAAAAAATGTCATTTGTTTCACATAATTATGTCCCCTTCATGTGTAATAAAGAGAAAATAAACAAAAGACTAAAACGATTGTCTAAATATTTAATAAAACAAGAATAAATTTACTAAATTTGTTATAATTAGAAAAAAAGGTTTTATTTTCCACAAACAAAGAATGGAACGAGCGAACGAAACTATTACTGGACGCAAATAGCAACTTAGTAAATACCGTAACCTACCTATAACCTCTCTCTCTCTCTCTCTCTCTCTCTCTCTCTCTCTCTCTCTCTCTCTCTCTCTCTCTCTCTCTCTCCCTCCCTCCCTCCCCTCCCCTCCCCCTCCCTCTCTCTCTCTCTCTCTCTCTCTCTCCCTCTCTCTCTCTCTCTCTCTCTCTCTCTCTCTCTCTCTCTCTCTCTCTCTCTCTCTCTCTCTCTCTCTCTCTCTCTCTCTCTCTCTCCTAACTCTTATTAAGCAATATTTATTTCTGTGATTAGTATTTAATAGCTGAGACTGGTCAACAGGCGTAACCTATACACAGAACTAGACCTTTCCCAATAAACATACTAAAAAAGACAGAACAAAAAGTCCTGAATTGAAAGTGTTGCAGAAAGAAATTTCAAAACGATTGTTTTTCAACGGGTCCAGACAAAAGCAAACCGAGACTGACATATTTGGAAATAAGACAGTCTCTTGACTGATATATCAAAAGCCGTAGTATGTACTGTCCTGTCTGTGGGAAATTTCATATGAAAACTATAGCGGTGTTCTTCGTGTTAGCCAATTATAATAAATCAGTGTGCTCTAGTGGTATCGTTAATGTAAAAATAAAGAAACATACTTGTAGATCAAGTTTTCAAGATGGATGTATGGATGGATGGGGTGTTTTGGATAGATGGATGGATGGATGGATGGATGGATGGATGAATACTCTTTCACAAGATTCAAGCATGACTGCACTGGGCAAGATGCTTGACAGGCGCATAAAGTGTGAGGGGGAGGAATTGCACTGTTAAAGTGATCGTGTTAATTGAACATAATTTACAGTAACATCTGTTCTAAATAGTCATTTCACGTAGGGTTCACTAAACTCTTACGCTCCACTCGTCTCGAGTCAACAGTACAACATTAAATAACAAAGAGTCGACCTTTGACACGTGCATCACTTTTCCCCGCCCATCTTCGCTGTGCACATGGTGCGAAGAGCAACCGCGTCGATACCATGTGCACAATGTGCACAATGATCCCAAACTAATTTTGTTTATTTGCCCCCCCCCCCCCCCCCCCCCCCCCCCCACCCCCCCCCCCCCCCCCCCCCCCCCCCCCCCCCACCCCCCCCCCCCCCCCCCCCACCCCCCCCCCACCCCCCACCCCCCCCCCCCACACACACACTCAAGTAGCTTATCTGTTTTGTTCGCAACAAAACAACCGTACTGAATACAGTTACAAGACAACATTGGGGCATGCGGTGAAAGTTAAAATGTGTTCTGGTTAACGACACCATTAGAGCAATTAATTAATTATTTATTGAGTACTGGATGCCAAACCGTTGGTAATTCTGGACGTGTAGTTTTCAGAGAAAACCTACTACGGGCTTTTATTTTTCCATTACAAGCAATGAATCTTTTACTTGTACTTTCCAAGAGGACAACACATACCACGGCCTTTGATATGACAGTCGTGGGGCACTGACTGAGACAGGGAAAAACAATGTGTACGCCAAGAGGATTCGACCCCACAACCCAAACTCCTCAGGCGAGCTGAGATAAACCCTGTCCATGCACAAACTGATAGCACAGGCGAGCGGTCTAAATTACTGACCATTTACCCACCCAGGAGCGTTGACTCGGAGCCCCCACCCTGGAGCGTTGACTCGGAGTCCCCACCCCCCACCTGAGGCTAGAACATTGTTTGTACATACCAATATTAGACTATTGATATAGGTGTCCAGGGATAACGTATATAAAGGGTGCACTATGTTCAGAGTCGATCCCCACCAAGCTCCAGATAATGCCATGCCCTTGCCACTTCATCCGCCCCACTAGTGGATGCCCACCCAGGTCCAGATAAAGCCATGCCCTTGCCACTTCACTCCGCCTCACTAAAACCAGTGATTATAACCATGGCAGCAAATGCGGATCCAAAGGGGGTCAAGGGGTCTGGACCCCTTGCTCAGTGGAAAAAAAGAAGAGTTTTTTCTTCTTATTTTAAAGTGCATTCGTTGCTACAAAAGAGAGAATACTACATGAATGACCGTTAGACTCCATTAAATGTTATCTAACAACGTATCTAACGTGCGAAAGCGAATAGGATACGTTTTAAACGAGTTGTAAGATAAATGGTATCTATCGGACACGAATGTAGTATCTTTAATTTAAACGTCTTTTCCATCTAAAACGTATTTATGGCCATAGCTCTTACAGTTATAACTTATGCGTCAATTGCAGGTTAACTTCACAGAGCAATCGATTTAGACGACTTCTTGTTCTTTTTTGTTTCATTGGATGGTACATACCATATGGCAGCAGTGACCTGGTCATCACCTAGTAGTGGTCAGTCGTATTTTTTTTTATCAAATGTATATCAGGCCTGTAGGAACTAGGGGCGTGTGATTGAAGAGCTCTCTCCCCTCCCCCTTCGAGGACAAACATGTACGGTTTTTTTGTCATACTCTATATACATAAGCGCACACATGACTTGTGCCCTCCCCCCCCCCCCCCTTGTTAAAAGGTAAAGTTTGTTTTGTTTACCGACATCACTAGATCTCATTGATTTATTTATCATCGGCAACTGGATCTGACATATAGTCTTAGAGAGGAAAGCCGCTAAATGTTTTCATTAGTAGCAAGGGATCTTTTATATGCACCATCCCATAGACAGGATAGCACATACCACGGCGTTCGATATACCAGTCGTGGTGCACTGGCTGGAACGAGAAATAGCCCAATGGGCCCACTGATGGGAATCGATCCTAGACCGACCGCGCATCAGGCGAACACTACCACTCGGGACTACGTCCCGTCCCAGTTTCATGTAAGTAGTTCTGGGTCCGCGCATGGACATTCAGCGAGGCGGAAAACGAAGAAGTTATTTCGAGCTCTGTGGTAGGACAGATCGAGGGGATCCCGTTACAATTGCCCAGCTTTGCCACCTCGTTAGGAAGCCACGGCGGAGTGCCCGGACAGTTTAGAGCTCATTAAGAAAGGTGAAAGAAAACACTCGAACGGCGCAACAACAGACGAGTAACAGTTGACACCAGTTGGCCATTTGAAACACCAACCAGCAATACACACGGTCGACCACCGTCAGCGTTTAATGAGCTGATCACTTGGGCTTTAAAATCTCAATGCACGTTTGGACCAGAGCTCCATTATTGTGGCTTTAACTGACCAGTGAACCCTAATTATGTGCATGAATATACAGGCGTGGATACAGGATTTCTGGAGGAGGGGGGGGGGGGGGTCCAAATGTGATGACTGATCTCTCCTTTTACACAGAATTTAGGACTTGATTTTATAAGATTGAAACCAGAGACGGCCGCTTTAATATAATCAAGTTTCCCCTCAAACGTTATGGTCGGTTTTCAAAACAAAACAAAAAAAAGGGGGGGGGGGGGGGTCCAGACCCCTGGATCCGCTACTGATATATGGGTCCCTAACAAGTCCTAGTTTCCATAGGGTTGGTAAGGGAATCTCAGAGAATGTGCCCAAGACAGCCGTGTTTGAACTTTCAGTTGATGTGAGCACGAGTCAAATAGTTGACTGATTGATTGGATAAGGTTGTGCCCACAGAAAGCGTGTTTGAGCCATCGTTATTACCTACCAAACAACTGGGCCAACAGAACAAGCTGCTAGTTCCTCTGTTTAGCAAAATAAATTTTGTTTTTTAAATTATAGCCTACTGTTAGGCCTAATTCCATCATTGTGCTTCATGTCCTAGATTAAACAACAAAATTTAACAGACCGAACTCTGGCCCCACCATGTTCCTCTTCCATCTTTAACCGCCTCACCCCACCCCCCCCCCCCCCCCCCCCCAAAAAAAAAAGAAGAAGAAAAAAAACAAACCCAGAAGCAAAACCAACTCCCCCCGTAAACATACACGTCTGTTTCCAAAAGGCTTGTAAATGTTTGTTTACAGCTTAGTCTAAAGTTATACGCCCTATTGAGCTACAATTCTAAAATCAATAAATTTAGGACACAATAAAAATAAAACGCAAAATTTTAATATTATAATTGTTTTTATACTTAAAAATATTAATAAATGATTTTTTAATTGTTATTTATTTTAATACACACCAATAACATTACTAATAGCTACATTAGTCACTATTTAGCGTAACGACCTACGCGTTTTATAAACCTCAATCATTGAGGCCTTACGTGTGCATAGAAGTGAGTTACGAAGAACAAACACGAATAAATGTTTGACAAATTGTTTCTTTGATACCAGCTTGGCCAAGCAACAAGAAGATAAGTATCTAATCGGCTTCTTTTGATATCTCTGGGTCATCCATGGGGAGTCAAAGCGATGCCGCAATCTTTGCTCGATGCTCTTAACCAATCCATATTGGCCGCCCTAGAAAAACATTACTCAAGGGATAGTCGGTGCGCGCCCTTCAATTGGCTAATTATGTCACGTGATTAACGGTCCCGCCAAATCTAAAAGGAGGCGAAGTGAACGGTGTTCAGTTAGTTGTGTTTTGATCTCGGAATATTACTGTTGTTGATTTCAATTCTTAGATCGTGAAATAGTTGTTATTGGAAATAGTGGATTACTATGTCTATGTTACAACATCGATCCTACCGCAGTAAGAGGATGCCGAAAAGAGGTGAGGGTTGTATTGCTAAAACATTGACATACGAAGAGTTGGACGATTCTGGCTTCCATGATGAAGAACCGTCGCCGATGGTTGCCGATTTTCTAGATGATGATTTCGCTTCACCGTTAGCGATACCCAGTCCCCGACGGATGCGAAGGATAACCCGTTCCAGGAGAGTGTCCCCAGTGTCAGTAACTTTGAATTTTGATGATATAGACGATGAGGAAGAGCAACAGGTACCCGGTATTTGTGACCTTTCCCCATCCGGGTCTCCGGGATCCCCACCACACAGAAGGCTTCGTGCTTTGCGACTTTTTGACACCCCACACACCCCAAAATCCCTTCTACAAAAAGCACAGAGAACGAAAACCCGAGAAAAGAAGAAGACGACGCCAGAATGCAACAAAGTAGAAGCGAACACGAATCCCTTCACACCTGTAAGCCTCGCGACGGGCGTGAAGCGAAGCAGATTGGATATGGAAAGGTGAGTCATCCCCCATTTTACAATTTCTAGTGCTTTAAACATTTGACCTACTTTTGTGAAATTTGTAAAAAAAAATTAGAATATTTTGCTTGTGCTTCACATTTTGTAATGACATGTTCGGAAATATTGTAGCATATATATTATTTTTGTATGTTTATTATTTGTTTATTCTTAATTTTATTCAATTTGGTACATCTTGTTACTCTCTCTCCCCCCATAATGTAAACACAATTGAATTGTTTTGGCCTGTCTGTGTAAACTGAAATTTTATTTTAAAAGATTCATACAATCATACAGTAACAGTGCATGGCTACCAGTAACACTGACATTTTTAAACAGTCGGCTAGTTATTTGAATTATTTATCTTATAAATAATGTCATTACAAACAATATATTTTTTCTGAATCTGAACAGGTCATATTTTATAATGCTTAAAAAGTCACATTTGGATGCTTAAAATAAAGTTAAACATTAAAGTGTGTGGTTAAAATGATGAATATGGATTTTGTGGTATTATATACCAGAATAACTAGAAACACTTCTATGCATGGGAAGGCAGTGTTTCTACCAGAGAGAAATTGTTGGGTATGACACTATGGAATTGAATGCAACCACAGTATGGTGACCTCCCCCAGAAAGAAAATGGGTTATGTTTAAGGTTATGGTTAAGAAAATCATGCAGTAATGATACAAGTATTTCTGACGTTGTTGACAGACATTCACAGACATTTTCGTAAAAATAAAGTTACAGAAAGCAAGATTGAGCTTCACCCACTCATAAAAATGGCTCATTTCTTAATACATTTTTTTCTATGATTTTCAAAGACTCAGTTGTCATGATTTGAAAGAAAACCTTATTCTAAAAACAATTTTTGTCTGTTCTCAGCTGTACTGCAATCTAGTTATTGAACTTGAAGTCTCATTATTGTCACATTACTGACAAAACTCTTTACTGATACTTGCCAAAAATATATGGTCCTTATATGTTTTAACATAAATATCTTTCTGGATTTCTGTTTAAATATACTTATTAAAACTCAGAATGCAACTTATATTTTTTACACAAACAATTTTACCATTATAACCATTCATTTGCTCAACTTAATAACATGATTGCAAGACATCAGAATTGTTATATTAATTTTCCAAAATGTTGTCTGTTAACATTGGTTCTCAATGACTCCAATTTGTAATTTGCCTTAAAATATATAAGTACATGTTTTGTTGAATAACATACATATTTTGATAAAACACTGAAAAGTTTTGTGTTGGAAGGTTTGCTGTAAGCTATACCACTAAACATTTCACTCACCGAAACAACTTACATAGTTAACAGTATTTACTGCTGATGCATGCTACAGTTTTTGACGCACATGTGGTCAGTTTAGTGCTCATTTGAAGTAGAAATTATTTTAGTTTAGCCAATTCTCTAATATGTAGAGAATTTCCTTGAAAATTATTATAAAGTGGTTAATTTAAAGAAAATTTTGTTATAAAAATTAGCAATTGGCTAATTTGGCAGTGTACAGGGTGAGCCCTGAACAATTGTCTGTTTATAAATATTGGTATACTTTAAAACCGAATGCTTAACCTCGCGCTGAAATTAGTTCACCCATGATAATTAATTTTTTCAAAATGTTAACATTTTGACATTGCAAATAAAAACATACATAGGAAAGCTGTTAACCCCCATTGTATTAATATAAAGAGAGAGGCTAACCCTAACGTGTGAAATAGTGGGGAACATGTGGATGTATTTCACCACGATCCTGTTCGCAATGTGTGTTTTTTATTATTTTCTTTAGCAATGGTACTAACTATAAAAATATCCAAATAAAATAACATTTGGAATTAAGTTTTTAGTGTATTTTTTTTGGTGCCTTGCTTTTTGTTTTCGGCAAATTATGAAAGACATTTGTCAAATTAAAAACAAATTTGTATTCAGGTGATAATTTGAAACATTTTATTAAATCATAGCTGTATTATTAATTTAAATGTTTTGTTTACTATTCAGAAGTTTATTGGATGAGTCCTTGCAAGAAGATTCAGACCCTGAGGTGCCGTCATCAAAGGTATTGATTGTAGAAATAATTAAAACACATATTTTAGCAAATGTTTTCAGACAGTATTAAGTAAAAAATCTGAACCCTCAGAATTGAAGAGATCTTCACAATCATCATTCCTTTTATTACATTAAATAATAAATATGCTCATCAAAATTAGAAGTGGATATTTTTATATTGCAGGAAAACTTAAAAACCATTATCTTTGTACTTGAATGAAACAAACCATTTATTTGGACATGTGAAACCATTGGCAGACTAGATTTCTAGATGTATTTGTCCGGTGGACTAGTGAACATTTCTGCTTATTTCTATCGCTGGAGTTTTGTGTGATGGCCTTAGTGAGCTAAATTTGTTTAACTAGTGAATTATCTAAGAAAAGTTTGAAAGTAAAGGTTCACTAAATAGCTGGTGGGCTGATGTGAATTTAACATTGCATGACTCATAAAATATTGTATTCTGATAAGGGCTTCTAGAATTTTATAAAAATCCACTAGCCCTGGGATCAGTGTACCCATAAAATTTAATGATGATGACTAGATGATGTAACAGTATTTAACTATACATTCGTCCCAATTGATCACTTAAATTACCTGAGACAGCTGAACAAAGCAATCAGTTCATTTGTATTTTTCATTTATTCTGTAACAGTGGAGATGTTCACCTTAAAAATTAGACACTTTGTTAAATCATTTCACTTTGTGGGAACTGACATTTCGGAGAAAGGCACTAACAAAATTAACTTTATGGACTAAAAAATCTTGACAATTGTCAAAATTGTATCAGTCAGTAAATTAATAAGCTAAAGATTATTTTCAGAAAATAGCCCTGCATGAGATCAACACGTCGCGGTACGTTGAGGAGTTCTACGAGATCTGTAAGCTGGGCGACGGCGAGTTCGGCAGCGTTCACAAGTGTGTTCACAGACTGGACGGGTGCACGTACGCAATCAAGAAGTCAAAAACACCAGTAGCTGGCAGCGTCTATGAGTAAGTGTCATTTTAATCATGTTGGAAAAGTTTTAATTTTAAACTTGTTAGATGCTAAATGGATGTGGAAGTGTATATGATTATAGTTGTACTATTTACTAATATAAATTCTTTGGGTCAAATATTAGGCCCAGATAAGATGGTCAACTTTCATTGTGTTGAAATTAATTAATATTACCTACATTCTTCTATATGTGTATACAGTAACAAACAAATGGAATTGACTAAAATATCATTAGTGTTAAAATGTTCTCTTTAATTGTTTACTGTGATGTGTTTGTTTTACAGACGGAATGCGATGAACGAGGTGTATGCTCATGCAGTGTTGGGGAAACATGCACACGTTGTCCGGTACTACTCCGCCTGGGCTGAAGACGACCACATGTTTATACAGAATGAATACTGTAATGGTAAGTGGTGTTTTTTTTAACATGCTTTGCATGCTGGTTTATGATGGTACTTTTATATGTTTATATTATCTTTCAATATGTTGCCACTGTACGGTAAATTTTCAGACATGTATGTATTTACACTCATAAGGGACTAAATGTTGAAATAGCCCATGTTGGACACTGTAATGGTAGCTTAAAATGAGACGTTAAATAAATGTTCCTTTATTTTATATATTAAATTTGACTGTTTTAGGTGGTAGTTTAGCGGATCTCGTAGATAACCAACGCCACGCGTGTTGTCAGCTCCTGGAGTCAGAGTTGAGTCAGATCCTGTATCAGGCGTCGCTTGGCTTGAAGTACATCCACTCCCAGAACCTAGTGCACCTCGACCTGAAGCCCGGCAACATCTTCATCCACCGGAACCCACGCCTCCTGGCGTCGCCCGAGAGCGGCATGGAGTCGTGTGAGGAGGAGGAGGAGGAGGAGGAGCCAGTCACGTACAAGATTGGTGAGGAGTTTATTAGATTTTGTTTTTAGGAACATCTCTTGCAAGGTCATCCAATGACATAATAATCAAACTGGTGCTCTATTATGCCAGTTTGAACTGGTGCCAATCTGGGGTTGCCACCTTTTTTTAGAAAGCATCTCTGTCATGTCAGATATGCATGGAGAGGGTTTCTCACTAACTCGGATATTATTAAATATCTAAAACAAGTGCAGATTCTGTTTCAGTTACAGGGCCCCATACCACGAAGTGATCTTAGCACTAAGGTCATCTTAAGTGCATTAGGTAGTTATGCATTTAAGGTCATCTTAGCACTAAGGTCATCTTAAGTGCATTAGGTAGTTATGCATGTAAGATGTAAGCGCTAAGATCACTTTGTGGAACGGGGCCCAGGTGTGCCGAGGAGCTGTGAATGTTTTAAAGACATGTCAGCTACTACCAGTATGAAATCACTTATTTAAATTATAGTTTTTGTTATGTTAAAAGTCAAAATGTCTTTGAGCTACACTCTGGCTATGTCCTGTTTATCTGTTGCATTTTAACCTGATTAAAAAAAAATAACACTATTTAAAAATTATATATTTTTTGTGTCCATTATTTGGACACCCGCTGGTGCCCAAATTAACTGTTTTAACTCATTCTGTAAATTTTCTAATGTCTTAACAGGTGATCTTGGTCATGTGACATCCGTCTCTAATCCGGTTGTCGAGGAAGGTGACTGTCGCTATCTACCCAGAGAAATCCTTAACGAAGATTACGACCATCTTCCCAAAGCCGACATCTTCTCTTTAGGCTTGACCATCTTTGAAGCTGTAAGTATGATTTTAATCTCTTTTTTTCCAATAAAAATAAGGGGTAGGTGTGTTTTTAACATCAACTATACTGAACACAATTAATTACGGGCCAGTTGACTTTTGAGTAAGTCATTGCTAGTGTTATATTGTTCATTTTAGCAATTTTTAAACATAGGTGACTTCTAAACATTGTTTTATTAAAATTTGACCCATTACATAGGAAAATTTCACAATTTTTGTGTGCATACAATAGTTGATGACAAAGTAGGAGACTGCATTTGATCTGAACAGAAAACCTTTCATATTGTTAAACCAATATTTTCAATTTAAATATGTTATTAATAACACAATATTTTTCTCTCTAGGCATCCTGTGAAAGATTACCAAAGAATGGCAAAATCTGGCATTCCATACGAGATGGTGTTCTACCAGATCTCCCGGGCTACTTGACCGACTTCCACCAATTACTGCAGAGTATGATCAGCAAGGACCCCCGCGACCGGCCGTCGGCCCAGGCCCTGACACAGCACCCCCTGCTCTGCCCACAGATACAGAAAACAAAAGCTCAGCTTAGAAAAGAACTCAACGAGGAACGTTTCAAAAATCAGATGTTATCAAAGTAAGTCTCGCCCCCATTTTTAAAGTTTGATTGCTTGAATTCCCTTGAAGAAGGCTGTATTGTACACCTGGGGCATAATTCACTAAACTCTTGCAACTTAGCGATCTCGCAGTGTAATGCTAAAAGACTTACAAAAAGGATACATCTGTTGTCTAGCAGAGCCTAAGAGAATTTTGAATTAGGCCCCTGAAATGTTGGGACATGTTATTTGTGTGGTTTTTCGTTTAGTTTTAAATTTAAAGTTTTTTTATTATTGTTGAATTATGTCAACTTTAAGGTTTGCATTTTTTACACATATGTTAGTGTAGTGATGTCATGTGAAGAAAACCAAATAATGTGATTTGATTTTTTTGCTTTCAAAGAATTCTCTAAACATCTGTATTTTTATATTGGATATTGGATATTTTTATTTAATTTCTTATGAACCTTCTTGTTTTAAATAATATCCTAAAAACATATTTTGATACAGGAAAAACAAAACCTCTCCTAACATAAATCCTTACTACACATTTCCATTTTTCTAATTTTCCAGGCAGCTGATAGAAGCGACGGAGTTCATCACCCAGGTAACGCCTCTAACGAGTCAACATTCAAATCGACTGGCGCGGGTCGGGCGTTTGATTGGGAACAAGATGAAGAGAAGCATGAGTTTGTCTGCCTTCTAGTTGTGCGGGACTCTGACATTGTTAGACTGTGATCCCTACTCTGAACCCTGGAGCGAGAGCCTGGTGGCGAACTCTTTATTCTCACTAACACAGTGATATGGTTAAACAACAATCCTAATAATGACTACAAAATGGCAGTTATAAAACTTAAACTTATGAATGACGTTCAGTTTTGGTTTCAAATTGTGAAATTGCAGACATTATGTTTTTACACTCAGTTGTACAACATTTTGCCTGGTTTAGTGTTAAGAGAAATGACCAAAACATCTCATACTTCAAGAATAAAGCAAATAGCAGGGAACATTTTGGGTTTTTAAAATCTTGATTAGTAATATTTCTAGTAAGTTGAAAATTGATTAGCAACTACTGTTTAATTGTGTAACGATCTGTGAAACTTGCATAGTGAATTATGATACAATGTGAACAAAATGTTCTCTGAATAGTCCCCCCAAATAGTTTTATACACTTTATGATAGTGATAAAATTGATGTTGAAGGGCTTAATAATTTAAAACTTTTAAATCTGCTTGGTGAATTCAGGATACATTTTCATACCCTGTTGATAGTATTTCATTACTTTTCCGACTTTAAGTGTGTATTTTAGAATGATTATTCTGGGGTTTGGAGTGGGCCAAGACGAAGTGATAGTCGTGATAGTGTGCTGTGGAATGTCTGATAAACTGTGCTATTTTGTTATTTCTTAACCCCAGGCTGTGACGAAAGTGCAACTTTGTTTCATGTCCATTGAATTGCTTTCTTCCTGTGATTTTGTAATTGCCAATTGTATATATTTATATATAAAATAGACAAATGTATTATTTTTTTTTAAATTTTCAAGTGGTGCTGCTATTAAACAAGCAGATATATTCAAATTTGAGAGTGAATGTATTGTTTGAATTGTGTGTGTATATCTATCGGGCTATTTGCAAGTTTAACTAAAGGTGCTTGATGTTTTGGTTGCTATAGTTCATAATTATGTAGGTGCTATTCTATGCTGGAACAAGGTGTATGGCTTGTTCGGGGTTTCCTTCACCATTCCCATTTTTTAACAAAAATTGTCAAGAATATTCAGAGGACATTGATCTGGCGAAAAAATTATTGAAGATCTGTTTTTCTGATGTATTATATGAAACCTTTTTTACTTTTGAACCAGTCACTAACCCTGCTTATTTAGCAGGGTAAAGTATTTTTGCTGTTTGAGCTTTTTCATTAAATTACATTAATTAAAACATTTTGTTTATTTGCTTACAAGTGAGTGGGGGAAAACAGTTTTTGTAAATCTTTATTAACTCAAGAATTTATCGTTTTAAAAATACATTTCATAACATTTGGAAATCTTTATACATGTACTTCCCATATTGGTTACAGTGGCTTACAGTGGCTTAAATTTATCAATTGAGGCTTTTGATATCATTCCATAGGGTTACAGTAATCTTGTGCAAAGAATTGACAATTTATCAATTGAGGCTTTTGATATCATTCCATAGGGTTACAGTAATCTTGTGCAAAGAATTGACAATTTATCAATTGAGGCTTTTGATATCATTCCATAGGGTTACAGTAATCTTGTGCAAAGAATTGACAATTTATCAATTGAGGCTTTTGATATCATTCCATAGGGTTACAGTAATCTTGTGCAAAGAATTGACAATTTATCAATTGAGGCTTTTGATATCATTCCATAGGGTTACAGTAATCTTGTGCAAAGAATTGACAATTTATCAATTGAGGCTTTTGATATCATTCCATAGGGTTACAGTAATCTTGTGCAAAGAATTGACAATTTATCAATTGAGGCTTTTGATATCATTCCATAGGGTTACAGTAATCTTGTGCAAAGAATTGACAATTTATCAATTGAGGCTTTTGATATCATTCCATAGGGTTACAGTAATCTTGTGCAAAGAATTGACAATTTATCAATTGAGGCTTTTGATATCATTCCATAGGGTTACAGTAATCTTGTGCAAAGAATTGACAATTTATGTTATATACAGTTATGGTCTAATTATCCTTAATTATCATTTCTCTATTGACTTAATAAAACAAGATTAAATGAAACAAACACTTTCTATTTATTGCTATATATTTTTAATTATCATTTCTCTATTGACTTAATAAAACAAGATTAAATGAAACAAACACTTTCTATTTATTGCTATATATTTTTAATGTACAGAATCATTACTATTACTTTGATAACCAATTTGATGTTTGCTTGATTTGAAATTAATATAACATTCTAGTGGAATTCAGTACCCTGCTGGTATGACATAATTAAATAGCTAATGATATATCTAGGTTACCATGGGCATTATGTTTGTTTAATGATTTTCATGTGCTTCTGTTTTGGTGGCACACTGAAGTAGTGTACCTTAACGAAATAGGTACACTTATAAATCATGATTATATCAAATTATTTTTTATCTAAATCGTGATTATTTGAAATTATTCTTGGTGTAAATCGTGATTATATCAAATTATTCTTGGTATAAATTATGATTATATCAAATTCTTGGTTGCTGTTAGGAACAATGACTATGCCAAAGACACTGGTGTATATTTTGTAAATATGAGAAATAAAAATTAAAAATTAACATCTTGTGTGTCATTTTTATATATTTAATGTGTTGATGCTGTAACCAATTTGGTGTTTAAAAAGTAGTGTTATTCACTATACAGCGAGACCTCGATAATCCGGACAGTATGGTTTTTCCTAAAAGTGTCCGGTTTAACAAATTACCTTGGTACTGAATCATACCTGAAGCATTATTTCCCTTGAATGGCAAAGCAATTAAAAAACAAATGTAGTTTTGTATAAACTTTTTTTTTTTAAGCAAAACATCTGTGAAAAATAATTCTAAATGAATATTTAAAAAAAATATATATCTTAAAAGTAATTTCTTAATTAGATTTTGAATTTTTAACGTTAATTTTGACGTTAAACTAGTTATCATCAGCAAGCCTCCGCATCGGAAGACTTTATTACCCCCCCCCGTCATGTTCTCCTTCAATGGCGTACATTCTATCCACTGTACCCTCCCTCGTCACGTTATGCCTAATAACCTCGAAATAAAATAAAAACGTGTTGTCTTCAATTCCAATTTAATTAAATGTACATTAAAAAACTATAGTTTGACACCCAATAGCTGATGTATTTTTCGTGTTGGGGTGTCGTTAAACATTCATTCATTCATTCCGTCCATACAGGTAGTTAGCGGTGCAGCTTTGAAATAAGGCGTGTTGTTTTAAACGCTACTGGATCCAACTTTGTGAAACAAGCTTAAGCAGTAATGAGCCTGCATTGCTAATTACTTCACAATAGAGGACACCTGTACACTTACCACGTTGAAAGGGAAGGACTAAAGATTATCTTTACTGGGCACATTGTACTAAAAACATCCGACATGTAGCGTTGAAAGGCGTACATTATAGAAACAAACAATAACCGAATAAATAGAAACACCAAAGAATTATGTCTACAGAGCATTGTTACAAAAACATCAACCAAGCATAATCTAATGCAATATAATTTATTTTCACCTTTGTAAATTTATGACGCAGCAAAAAAAATGTGGGGTAATAATGGACGAAATAAAAACCCAGTGGACGAATCGTCCGGTACTGATTTTTTGTAGTGGACGAATCGTCTCGAGTTCCTCAGTGGACGAATTGTCCAGTGGACGAATCGACTGCATCCCGTATGTATCAACATATATATATATCTTAAAAGTAATTTCTTAATTAGATTTTGAATTTTTAAATGTATGTTTCAACATTTTTCTTTCAATTTAAAGGCTGTACTTTTGTGACTTTTCATTTCTTGGGATTAGTGTAAAAATAATATAGTTTTACCAATGACAATTGGTCTTAATTTTAGTAATTACATTTTATAAAGACAATGAACATGTTAACAAAAGGGTACGCTAAATCCGTGAACCATGTCATTCCCATGTTGAAGGAAAAGCCACAATTAAACCTACTGTGAGGTGTGAGACCTATGGCACTTATTAATTAATTGTCTATTGATGTCTACTGGCCATGGTAGTTGATACTGCTGCTTTACTGGCTATGCTTGAATGAACTCGGCAGGTTATATTAAAACAAAAATCTGTTCAAATGATCAGCTGGAAGAAATTAAGTCCAGTCAAGGGAAGCAAAATGTTTAATTTTTTACAAATTGTTGATAATGATTGTCCGGTTCTGGAAGCTGAATATCTGGATTAACGAATACAATATAGTGGAGAGTTTGTTTTGTATGTCGGGTGTAAGGTGGGTTTTCGGGACCACTGGAGTCCTGATTATTGAGGTCTCACTGTATAATATTTTGGTGTGCTGCTAGCGAGTTAAGTTAAATATCTTAAAATATCGGTGAAATCAGTGTTATCAGTCACTCGGTGACAATAACACATTTTTGAGTGAAAATTACACTATTTCACTCTAAAATGTGTTATCGTCACTAGAAAATGTTATCTTCACTGTAAGAAAGCCGGAACTATTTTGCTGCTGGCATTTTTAAACTATAGGTAAATTGACAAAAGTTATATAATAAATAGAAAATTTCATGTTTTTTGTTAAATATGATTTATGTCTCATCTCGTGAAGTTTGCAATGATATCACACTCGTGATAGCATGACTCGTGAGATATGATTGCAAATTTCGCTAGATGAGATATAAATTATATTTAACAAAAAACATAAAATATCCTCTGTGTATTATTTGAATGTCTCTAACCTAAATGGTGGGTACAGCTGGCCAAAAAAATTTTAAACAAAATTTTATTCTAGATTTTAATCACACAGAGATGTATTAACTGGAAAGCAACAGTCAACAGAGAGATATATTGTAAACTGACTGAGAATGATGCTTATTGAACTTGTTGGCAGTGGTTAAACCATTGGTTTGTTGATACTGCATGTTACTGCTCACTGAACCACTACACCAAGTTGGTAACAACCACTTCACCAAGTTTGTAACTGTTGACCCCATTAAGGTCTGAAGGGAAAATAATTACACAGCAATATGCCTCAAACTGCATTCGAGGCTAGTATTGGAAGTATAAATTGAGTGGGTGGTGGTGAGTGGAGGCACACTTTCTTTAAATCACTTTAAATAAAATTTTTGCAGCAATTCAAGCAATTGTTTCGGGGGTGTTGTGACAGATATTACAAACATGCTTGAAAATGAAATTGATAATTTTTACAATCAAAA
Organism: Gigantopelta aegis; assembly: GCF_016097555.1. NCBI lineage: Eukaryota > Metazoa > Mollusca > Gastropoda > Neomphalida > Peltospiridae > Gigantopelta > Gigantopelta aegis. Next base: position 2,082,706 of record NC_054702.1, read on the forward strand.
ATGAATTTAAATATATTTTGACAAACTGGGGGGTAGGTGTGTGGTGTACCAGAACACTCCTGTTGATGACAAAACTCAATACCAGTATTCTACTCTGCATATCCCCACCCCTTTACAAAATGCTGGATCTACCCCGTTATATTTGCAGCAAAGTAGTTATTTAAAGGTAGATTATTATAACGAATCTGGTGTTATAAATTGATTATCATTGTCAAATATTCCTACTACAAAAAAGGCATAAAGTAAAACTATTATGTAACAACATGGTTAAGACGTTTGTGTGCACTTGTTTTTAACAATTTTATTACAATTGAAACAATTTGGGTATTAAGTGGATAACCACAGTACTTTTCCAACTTGCAATTTATATGCATTTTCAAAATAAATCTTAATAGCAAAAACAATGCAAAGAGAATCAAAAGAAATTCAAAGGCAAGACCAATTTCAGTAGCCCTTAATCCTAATAGTAATGTACATGTAATGGGTTTAGCCAATTGACCATCTGAATTACTGTTGTGCATGCATAATGAAGATTATGTGTTCCATGCTTTTTGTTTTGACAGTCATTTGTTAAGCCTGTACACCAGATTGCTACAAGTCTGCATTAGGCCCCCTGCTATTATCACTTGAATAAAGCTGGGCCTTTCACCAGATGCTGACTTGTGCAGGCCATTTGCTGTGTTGTTTTAGGAAGCTACCAGTTAGATTAATAAACAGTGGTAGGTGTTGGGGTCTTGTCAAAACGAGCCAGTGTCATTTAAAACTTTCAGGTATTAGAGGCAGTTTTTAAAAGTTTCCCTTTCTTTTATTCTTTTCACCTGCAGCTTGGAATTATTTTCACTCACTTGACAACTTTAGTTTTTACAAAACTATTTTTAGTTGAGTGAAAACGATTATTTTATAAATTAAAATAAGTTTTATTTGGTTTAAAACTCAATAACATTTAATAAAACTGGTAATATGTGTATTGTATTCAGTTTTTGTTTTTTCATTCACCTACTTGGTGGGGGGGGGGGGGGGGGAGAATTGCCCACCCACCTGAAGCAAAATGTGTAGAATGATACAATGTCTGGGCTCACGCTGTCCGTTAGCAAATTGCTCATTTCTATATAGAGACTACAACATTTAATCTTTGGCAAATAAAATATTCCTTAAATTAAGCACATTTTAACAATTTTCAAGGAAATGCCCTACAAATTTGTTCCAGTGCAAGTCCTGCGTGATATATTGTCTTTTTAGTTTGGTTTTGAAAGAGCTTGTAATTTTGATGAATAAAGAGTTGTATTTGGTTTCTGAGCACAATTTAAACTGGTTTCTTTTACCTTGTTTACGTCAAATTAAGATTCAAATGTAATGACCTGAGAACACAACGTTCTGGTCAGTGTGTTAATGCCAATAACGGTTACTGAAAAAGAATAGCTTCAGTGGTCTTACTCTTTCCCGTTAAGTCATTACAACTGCCAGTGACAGACACTGGATGGGAGCTGATACCAGGATGAACATATTACCTACCACCCAATAGTTTTGACCGTTGAGTCATTAAAACTGCTAGTGACAGACACCGGATGGGAGCCGGTACCAGGATGAACACATTACCTACCACCCAATAGTTTTAACCGTTGAGTCATTAAAACTGCCAGTGACAGACACTGGATGGGCACCGGTACCAGGATGAACACATTACCTACCACAGAAGTCAGATATCAGATTTTTAATTTTTTTTTTTAATTATGGCCAACTTGGAGGTGTTCTGTAGTTTTTATTATGATGCCACTAATTAAACAATCCTGCGGTGTCATTAAACTCAATTCAGTTCAATTATCAGAAAATGACAAGAGGAAAAATAAAGGTAAATATATTTAATTGGTCAACAATGGGCAAAACACATCACAAATAGGTAATAATAAAGAAATATAATACATTCTGATTTGGTCAATATTTTAAAAAATCACACGTAAAAGAAAACAATTGCTATTGTCACCACAGCTCACCTGACAAAAAGTATCAGAGAGAACTACTGCTATTGCCTCAACATCTACAGGTGTACCCAGTTATATAACAACCAAGGTAAGCAGGCTCAAGCTTGTTTTACAAATTTTGACAAACTTTAAAATTCTATTTTATTCATATGCTAGTTAAAATTTAAATAAATACATTTAAAATCCCAACTGAAGAAAGAACGTTATTTCCATCTACTTGTATTATACTGTTTTTATCTCATCTCTAAAATTTAAAGTCAACCATGTGAATCAAATGCATTTAAAACTTTAAAATATCAATAGTAGGGATGGACGTAAGTGACACAGTGTATACAATGGACCATTGTATACCTGTCCCTGACAGGTTAATACTAGTATTTCAACAGGAACATTACCAACTGGTTTATTTAATTTTTGTGATGGCAATGTTAGTACCCACCTTCAATTCTATGGGGCAAGTGGAAAAAATATTGGATTTTTAATTTGCTGCAACACACTGCTTGGGATCCATCTTCTGACTTTGGTTTCAAAAACATATTTCTTACTACTAGCACAAGGACCAACATTATGAAAATACAAGAATTCTTACTGCCAAGAAATCCTATTCCTATTCAAAACATCTCAACTAAATTTGCAAAACAAGCAATCAAACTTGCATTATGAGATATGATTTTGGGAAAACTCTAGCTCTCTGTATTAGATTTGTCTGTGGAGTTGAAAAAAGGACAGCATCCTGTGGAACACATCAGAGCACCAGTCTCTGGTTTCTGGTATATGAACATCTTAAACACTTTCTATCATTATGTCTTAATTACACATCACAGTATCGCCACGGTTCAACAACAATGGATTAATTGTTATTTATGAAAAATATACTATAAGAAAAGTATGATCTAGATAATATAATTCATTCTTAAAATTTTTATTTGCATCCATGTAATAATGTCACTGTCTCCATTTTACAATCTGGACCAAAGTTATCCTTCAGTCACATGTAACTTTCCTAAACAGCTCTCTCGGTCTATTTAATAATTTACAATACATGCATCATTTTCCTTGTACGGACTTGCCTGCACATTGACCCCATAATTACCTGAGGGCCTAGGCAGCTCTAATATGACTGAAGGCAGGCAGCAAATTATCTTCAAAATAGTTTTCACAAGCAGTTTTGGATTTTCATTTCAAAGTATTCCAGAAATACATTAGGAATTATTGATTTTTAAAAGTGATAATATACATTTTATACTTTTATCCATGTTTGTCTCAAATTTTCTGCTTTGCTGTTAAAAAAGTTACACTTTAACTTTCAGACTAATGTCTAGAAGTGCTTCTCAATTTCTAGCATTTGCTTCCAACTTAAACATTTGAGAAGTAAAAATTGCTTCCCACTCCACAAAATCAATTCTGAGCCTTGCCTAGGTCCGTGCTGATTGCTCATTCCACCCTATATATGACCATGTAGATGAAACACCCACCTCAGAATGAATTTGTGCAGCTGTCATTCTAAGACCAGGCTCTATGCTGTCACTCTAAGACCAGGCTCTAAGCTGTCATTCTAAGACCAGGCTCTATGCCTACAACTTGAAGTCTAGACCCAAGGCTATAATAATGTCTCATCCACACAATTAGCAGAAAACCAAGAGTCCTGAGCTGGCACCTAAAATAAGGCTATTATTACGAAATGAGAAAACACTAAACAACTATATTAATGCACTAACAACGTCTCGTGTTAAGGCAAATGTGATATGTCAAAGAAATGCAACAAACTTTGCAGTTGAAAATCATTTAACAATGTAATCAAATGAATCATCCGTCTGGGGTTTTTTTCATTGGCCTGAGAACAATCATTATTTTAATTATAGTGTATCATTTAAAACTGCACCAATACAATAAATAGTCAAATTAAATGCAATTCCATGTTTTTGAGAGACTTCTTCAAACAATATTTGTTACAACAAATAATGTAATGAACAGTAACTGAAACAACCAGTAATAAGTAGGGAGCATGTATGATGTGACCCCACCCACAAACAACCAAGTTTGTAAAGTTTTGTTTGTAAAGTTTCGTTCACCCCTGCCACCTGGTGGCATTGGGCACAAAATACTAGTAGTTATTTCTTCCAAGATTAAAGTGTACAGCCTGCTAAGTATCACAGTTAATGTCAAGTGGAAACATATCGTTGCCTGAGAAATATTTTGTTTTATGTTAAATAAAGGACACAAAACAAACTAATTCTTGGGCAGTTGTTTCAGCAAACTAGTTTTTAAGAGATCTGTTTGTTATAAACAAAATGTTCGTATTCTGAATAAGCTACAGCCTCTTAGTGTTATCAGAAATATATGTCTAAATGTGGAGAAATCTTATCGAGTTCCTTTTGCATGTATATAAAAACTATTTGCTTGTTGGTTGTGTTGATCCATTAGTGCGGCATTTCAGAAGACGGCTCAAAGTAAGTCTACTTCATCAGGCTCGTTAGTACCCTGGATTTCACTCTTCTCACAGTGGGAATATCTCACTGCATGTCTCAACGAATTTCAGTTTCACTCTCACAATGGAGGCATTCCGTAATGATGGCGACCCACCTCAATCTCCACCCCTGATGCAGTTCCAGTGAAAAGGGACATTATCACAACACAAATGGCGACCATGAAAATAAGACAGGCCGCGACAAAGCGCAGTGTTTTCAATGGGTCATCCCAGGACAACTTCGTTGCAATGTTCTGAAACTGAATCACACTTTTGGCCACAGAGTTATTATTTTCCCTGAAAAAAAAAGAAAGAAAAAAGATTGTTACTAAAAATATATATATATTTTAAAAAAACACATCAAGAAAGTGGAAATTGGGATTTTCAAATGTTGAGAAAAATGTTTTTTTTTTTTTTTTTTAAAGTGAAATATTGTCTCGTTTACAGAATATATTTTGCCAGTGCTATAATTCAATTCACTTTCTTGGATTCAATGAAATCATGAACTTTGAGGACTAATCTGTCTGGAGGAACGTAAAGATAAAACAAACCCATGAAAATACTACGCAGAGTCCGGAGTGGAAAACGATGTAATGTTAACAACTGTCCAGCATTGGCTGCAGGACTTTTAATTTCGTCAGCTTACTGCATCAGTTATTCATGATGATAATTACACAGTCCTGGGCCCATATTTTCGAAGCCATCTTAGCCATGATATGTCGTAAATCCGTCGAAATTGTCGTAACTCCAAAATATCGTAAATACATCGTAGACTAGAACCAATATGGTGCCTTACTTCTTATTTCATAATAATGACGAAGATACAGCTCCCCAGTTTTGTAAACTCGAAGTATTTTGCCGTCAAAACTTTAAAACAGTGTATTGCAACCGTGGCCTTTGATTGTTATGCTACCAATTTCAGAAAATATACCAATTGATATAATGGGGCCTGATCGGGGTTGTTGAAAAAGGCACAGGTGTGAAATGTGATATGCACCTAAATAATGTATCGGAAATAAAAGAAATATTACTGAAGTTAACCTAACTGACAAATTTTCACTATTTACAGTAATAAAAAATAGACATAAAACTTTTCCAAAATTAATATTTGAAATGCCTTACTGGTACATGAAAAATGTAAAAAAAAAAAAGAATAATAAAATATTATTTTATTAAATGATATTTATATTGTGTTATTAATATAGTAAAATATGTTGTGTGACAATTTTAGGGCCATTCAAATATTACGTAACGCTTGGTGGGTGGGTGGATGTATGTACAAATGTTATGTAGCATTACATGGGATGAGTGTACTGAACATTATGTAACACATTTTTTTATTACTAAAATATTTTGTTTGTTTTTAAAGGAAACATGTCACGTAAACCATATTTGGCACCAACCATGTACAATTAATTATAAATTGAATCACCTAAAAAAAAAAATTATAAAAAATTAATTACTTAAAATATCTCCATAAAAGAACCCCAGATACGAGCTCTTAGCGGAAATTGCCGATCTTTAATGAGCAGGGCAATCACGAGGTCCGTGACGTCAGAGACGCGTCGCTTGATCTGAAGCCTTACACTTAAAAGCATTAGTCCGTACCACTCATAAAGAATCTAAGACTTGCACAGCTTACCAAAACAATGAGTGTTCGTTCGCAAAACGTTTTGCCGTATCAATATGAGCTGTTAGTAAATGAAGAAAGACACACATTTACTTACAACAGTGATACTGAAGAAAAAACGGATAGCGAGTCGGAGGGTGGAGAAACTGATGGTGCCAGACCAGACCGGTCGACCAGTTTACAGCCCGGAGACAAAACCAAAACTCGGATGCTAATGCCGAGGTGTATACTATTCATATTTAGCATAAAGATACACCTCGATATGATGTATTTAAATATGTAAAAAATATAAATGTAGGACAAACATTTTTGGGGGTTTTTTAAAAGAAAATGTCGCATTTTTTATGTTCGGGCTGTACATAATGAAATCTGTATGCACAGTGTAAACAAACGCTCTAATTTACGACAAGGCGCTTCACTTTCATTAACCTGGCTTGTAAAACAACATAAATGACTTGAGAGTATAATCAACTTTTAAACTAAATATATTTCTATTTGCATCAATAGAACGAAATGGGGTTATAGTATTTTTCTCTCATAAAAAAAGTAGCATATTATTAAGCCTATTGGTAGGGTGCGTTAGAGTAAAAACGACCACTCACGATACCCAAGTGATAATTTTCTTTTCTTTGGTACTACGTAATTGGTCAGTTTTGTAATTTTAGATGGGAAAGTCTACTTAATCAAGGGTTTTACAGCATTATTTACAGTAATGAAGCAGGGCGGCTGATAATGTCTATTAACATTGTACTATAGTCGCGACAGGTTACGCCACAATACCCTGTGATCTTAAAAAAACTGGCACGTATTTTGTACGTATGTCTAGACCGTGGTAATCACTTACCTGGTCGATACCCTGCAATATACACCTGCCAATCAGGAATCACATGTGCAGGCCACGGAAAGAAAGGACCAATTAACTAAAACAACACTCCGATTCTCAAGTCAGCCCGTGGATGAAACATAATAGTTATTTCGACACCGACAGTAGTGGGTTTTTTTGTATTGAACTTCGTGTTGCTTTGGGGCATTATTTAAAATTATTATTGTTTTCTACACGTTTTTTAAAAACATATTTAAATACATCGTACTGAGATGTATCCTCATGCCAAATCCCATGTTTGTATATGCCATATTTAATTACTTATTGACGTTTCCTTCTTCGGACGGTGAATACAGATTTTGTTATGTAGGCCTACAGCCCTAACATGAAAAATCGTTTTTTTTTCAAAATAAATAAATAAATAAAAAATTCTACATTTTTGTTTTAACATATATAAATACATCATGCTGAGGTGTATCTTTGTGCCAAATATGTACAATGTACACCTCGGCATTCGCAACCGAGTACTGTTTTTGTCTCCGGGTAACGTTCGGGCTCCGGGCTGTACTTAGGCTGACACCAAAGTACTATGCGGTGTTGGTGTCCAATCTTTTCTTTTGCGATAAAATACACGCGTCTTTCTTCGGATACAATCCTTTGGAAAACCATAAAAAGACAATGCCTATCGTTTAAACTGTTTATTTTTACACCCAAAGGCCGCGCAGTACGGCACTGTTGGACTGAAAAGATCGTAAGCCCCTTACTCCATATATAAACAGTTAACAACAATGGAAGAGTACAGCGGCTCTGACGTCACTTCCCTTTTTTTCCGAACGCTCACGAAGAAATATGCATAAATCGTACTTTGATACTGATTAGCGTAATTTCTTCATTTTAAGTTAACTACACGTATTTTATTGTTATAAAGTTATTTGTATATTATTTTTATATCATTTTTCTTTTAAAATGAGCTATAATATGGTCTCGTGTCATGTTTCCTTTAATGTGTTTTTTTTTACCTTCTCATAACACTGTCACGGCAACAGTGTTTAATGTAGATAGTTATAGCTATAGTTCTTCCCACATACTATAAAATTTACTACAAATTATTTATTTATAAGCGATTGTTTTCTAAACTGCACACAAAAATAGTGAATATTTTTATTTTATTTCCAAAACACTTACTTTTCTTGTTAACTAAAACCAAAGTGAACTTATTTACAAAAAAAAAAAAAACATTTTTGTAGGAGGATGGGACAAACTATACATGTAAACACACAATGATTATAAATCGAGTTGAAATACATGCATATCTGTGCCATTGGCGTAACCAGGATTTTATATTGCCCCCCCCCCCCCCCCCCCCCCCCCCAAATCCTGGCTATGCCAATGGCGCAGATATGGATGTCTTGTATATGCAGGTAACCCATATGGGGGGTGGGGGGGAACCCACACTATGTATGTATGTATGTATGATTTTATAAAATTTATCAGTGCTTTCTAAACCAAATCAAATAAAATCAGTTTATTCATAAGTACATAAACAGCACCTTAAAATTATATTACACCCATAGCATGTCTTGTTTGGAAATGGGGGAAGTCTACAAGCTTTAAATAATTTTAAAACATTGTGGGGCGTATGGTTTAGCATTACTGGGGGAGGGTGTCTTAATTTTGTCACAAACATCTGAACGACCCCTTAGGCTGTATCCATTTTCCTTCTTGGATTTTATATTTTTTATTATTAAAGTATAAAATTAAAGTTTGTTATGTTTAACAACATCACTAGAGCACATTGATTATTAATCATCGGCTATTGGATGTCAAACATTTAGTAATTTCGACATAGTCTTAATGAGAAAACCTGCTACATTTTTCCATTAGTAGCAAGGGATATTTTATATGCACCACCTATAGACAGGATAAGACATACCACGGCCAGTCATGGTGCACTGGCCTGGACGAGAAATAGCCCAATGGACACACCGACGAGGATCAATCCCAGACCAACTGCACATAAAGCAAGGACTTTACCACTCGTGTACAATAATGTAGCCTAATCACTGTTAACTAGCCAACAGAAGAGAAAAGAATGCTGGACTTCTTCATCACATCCGATATTAAAATTTCCACTTCTATGGAACATTACTTTCCCTTATGGGGGCCTCTGTCGGTGGTTCGGATGCTTGCATAGTATCCATTCTGGAAAGTCAGCTGTACCGAGATGACGTTTAGAGAAAATTTCCTTGATGACGTTACCAAGAAATACCCATCTTTTCTATCTCCATTTAATGAGAGTTCCCATTTTTGTTTACGACAAATATTGTAAATTATGACACACTAAGAGAACTTTATGATACCTTCAAAAATCTGTCGTATCTTAAATCTACAACATTCGTATTTTGCTCGTAACTAGCTACGATATGTCGTAGCTAAGATGGCTTCGAAAATACGGGCCCTGTAGTTCAACACTTATAACTTAAAGTTTGTATTTGACTTCTCTGACATACAGGACACAATACTTTTCAGTCGGTGATAATGGTTACAATCCAGACTCAGTGACACTTTCAAACATCTCTCTCACATCGGGGGGGGGGGGGGGGGGGGGGGGGGGGGGGGGGGGGGGGGAGAGAGAGAGAGAGAGAGAGAGAGAGAGAGGGGGAGAGAGGGAGTGGGAAGGGGGGAGAGAGGGAGTGGGAGAGACATAGCTCAGTGGTATGGCACTCGCTTCATGCGCAATCGATCCCCATCAGTGGGCCCATTGGGCTATTTCTCGTTCCAGCCAGTGCTTCACAACTGGTATAATAAAGGCTGTGGTATGTATTATCCTGTCTGTGGGATGGTGCATATAAAAGATCCCTCACTGCTAATTGAAAAGAGTAGCTCATGAAGTGGCGACAGTGGGTTTCCTCTCTCAATATCTGTGTGGTCCTTAACTATATGTTTGACACCATATAACCGAAAATAAAATGTTTTGGGTGTCGTTAAATAAAACATTCCTTCCTTCCTCTCACATCACATTTCTATAATTGAAAACTAAATCTTTTCAACTTGAATTTGAGTTGGTGCAAAGACCAAATACTCTAAAATTTGCCAGACACAGACACAGCAGTCATTGATCAACGACCTAAATGGTCATACAGGACAAAAAGTTTGTTTTGTTTAACAACACCACTAGAGCACACTGATTTATTAATCCACGGCTATTGGATGTTAAACATTCGGTAATTGTGACATATAGTCTCAGAGAGGAAACCCACGACATTTTTATATTAGTAGCAAGGGATCTTTTATAGCACATACCACAGCCTTTGATATACCAGTCGTGGTGCACTGGCTGGAACGAGAAATAGCCCAATGAACTACCAACGGGGAGTGATCCCAAACTGACCGTGCATCAAGCGAGCACTTTACAACTGGACTATGTCCCACCCCACACAAGACAATCACTAAGATGACCGACTGACTCTCGAATAACTTTGCAGGTGTGTACAACATAATATGCTGGATTAACTGACAAGTAAAGAAAGCACATTGGGTAGATTAGCAAGTTGCCCCATCTATATGGGCAGAACAAATACTTACTTCAAGAGTTCTTCTTCCGAATGTTCGACTTTTTCCATGACTTCCTCAATATTGTTACCAATTGAGTTCTGCTGTTCCCGTAAGTCACTCAGCTCTTTACCCAGTTTTGCTTTGACACCATCTTCAAATCTGAATGACACAGATGATCAAATTTGCATCATTTTATGTTCACTGACAAAACATGTCACCTCTTATATAAATGGTAATTTTACAGAAACTGTTTACATGCAAAATTTCCACATGAGCACAATACTTTATTTATGAAGAGTTTGTTATATACAAGGAATGGTACATGTCCTATTTGTAGGAAAAAAGGATATAAACTACAGGTTAATAATTGGTCAAAGTTAATGAGTTGTCAAAGAACCTAAAAGTGGTGAATTAATTTTTGGGGTGTCCTAATGTGGAACATACCCTTTCTGGTAGGCCTCTTCGTCTTGTGAACTTTGCTTGCTTGGTGCAGGAGAGCTGCTACCTTGTTCTTTTGGTCTGTAATAACAACAGTGCAAAATTGTTTAACTGGTTTATAATAACAATGCAAAATTGTTTAACTGGTTTATAACCGGCCTCAGTGGCGCAGTGGTTAAGCCATCGGACTACAGGCTGGTAGGTACAGGGTTCACATCCCGGTACCGTCTTCAACACAGAGTGAGTTCTTAAGGGCTCAATGGGTAGGTGTAAGGCCACTACACCCTCTTTTCTCTCACTAACTAACTAACAACTAACCCACTGTCCTGGACAGACAGCCCAGATAGCTGAGGTGTGTGCCCAGGACAGCGTGCTTGACCCTTAATTGGATATAAGCAAGAAAATAAGTTGAAATGAAATAACTGGTTTGTTATAACAAGAGTGCACAATTGTTTAAATGGTCTGTACTGTTAATGCAAAACTATCTGCTTTATAATGATAACAAAAGAGTAAAGTTTGTTTTATTTAATGACACCACTAGAGCACACTGATTTTTTATCTTATCATTGGCTATTGGACGTCAAACATATGGTCATTCTGACACTGTTTTTTAGAGGAAACCCGCTGTCTCCACATAGGCTACTCTTTTATGACAGGCAGCAAGGGATCTTTTATTTGCACTTCCCACAGGCAGGATAGCACAAACCATGGCCTTTGTTGAACCAGTTATGGATCACTGGTCGGTGCAAGTGGTTTACACCTACCCATTGAGCCTTGCGGAGCACTCACTCAGGGTTTGGAGTCTGTACCTGGATTAAAAATCCCATGCCTCGACCGGGATCCGAACCCAGTACCTACCAGCCTGTAGACCGATGGCCTAACCACGATGCCACCGAGGCCGGTATATAATGATAACAATGCAAAATTACACTTTTCAGATAAGACCAGTATGGTGTGTAATTCAAAATCATGTGATCTGTTTAAACTTGAACAAAGTTAATAGGAATATGGCTATCCTGAGATAATAAGTTGGCAATAAAAAATATGGGTAGAAAATTTAAAGATAGTTAATGAAATCATAAAGGCCATGCCATAGCTGCCAAAATGGATACATGAATATGGGTTCTAAATACAAAAACATAAAATAATTGGAGGTAAATATTAAACTGATCATGTTTAAAAAGCAAACTAACCCTGTCATTACAAGGTAATAACTACTGATGTGTATGCATAAAAAGATAAGCCCTCTAAAGGTAAAATCTCTAGGACATTAATTTCAAAGCATGTAAAAAACACACTGATATTTGTTTAATTTTAGAACTAAAAATACTGTTATACATTACCTATCTGTGGAGCTCTCTCGCGATAATGTTGAACTTTCTCTGGACAGTGATGATTGTGATGAAATGGCGTTCTGACGTTCTATGGAAGCTTTTCTAAGTGTTGTGGTTATAGCATTTTGAACAGAAGTGCTTGCTACAGCAGCCTGAAATCTTTGCCTAGCATCCTGCAATACAAACAATATATTCAAACATTCATGGACATTAAAGGCTTAGTATCACTGATTACAAGGTTTATTTTTGTACCAATACCAAATTACAAAGGAGAACAATTTTATTCCAAAATTCTACACTGATTATATGTTCCTTTTCAGCCACCATAAGCTGTTTTGCAAATATTTTAAATTACCTACATTAACTAAAAATAAAGAAACAATTTTTTTTTTCTTCTCAATTACCGCTATGTAGCTATAATTAAGTTTTATAAAAACCCCAATATATATCTATAATAAAGAGAACTATGATAACCATGTAGCTGGTTGAATAAAGTTCTTTTTGGGACAAATTAAATGTAGATATATTAGATAATATTTTGTTGGGCTTAATGTTATGCGTGTATATTGTTTTCATATAAATATTTAATTTTCTGTCACCTATAAAAACCACCAGTAGCATCTAAACATTTCAATCTCTATATTTTTGTACTATTAAATTTTTTTTAAGACTACAAACACACACACACACACACACACACACACACACACACACACAATTTCATTTTACAAAAAACAGCCATAAAGTTAATATTTTATGAGATAAAAAAAGAAAGAAAAAAAAAGAGAATATATGTCAGACACGACTTCACATTTTTTCATTAAGATTACAAATCACACAGCCTTTATTGAACATATTTCCCAAGGAACTAGGAGGACATAACCAGAACCTTCAGTGTGCATAAGCACATGTCAAAGAGCCGATTGATTGATTAAATATAAATATGCATCAATAATGTAAATTATCATTTAAAAAGGAGTTAACCGAATCGTGGCATGCATAATCTTTGCCCATGTCTTGCTGATTTTAAACGCAGGGAAGTCAGTGTTCTAGATCAAGAGGTTTAAAAAGAGTCTGGACAGCTATGTAAGTAGCCCACAACGCCTTGACCAAAAGAAGCTGTGCCCAGATTGACATGGGTTCAATCACTGCAGGGTGACCGTTTTCCCAACTTGATGGGTGACAGCCAGACATTTTATGGAAATATCACAGCATCAAGAATTACAACTTCAAAAGGAAATGTAATGAATCACTTTGGATTTAGTATTCCAATCCACAGCATGTCCTGTAACTATGCTCCTGCTGTGATGTTTAACAGACCTGAAATAGTTTGTATTCTGTCAGTTGTCTTTCATTTAGACAAATTTGTGAAGATTAAATACATAAACATTGCATGTTTTCTATTGAGCACATTTAGAGAAATTGTGAGATAAAAACAAAAACCCATACTACAATACAGGTAGCACAGGTACACTATCAGCCTCATTTTTGTTAAATTCTACCACAATCAATTTTATGTCACTGGTATTCATGAGAATCAAATTTTATTTCACTGATTTTTTTAAAAACCCCACAGAACTAACGACAATTTCAGAATTTGATGCTAATAAATTTATAATTATTATTTGGACATGACAAATATACTTTCTAACAGATGTTGCCTGAACACTACCGGTAGATGATGGACTAGATATTTCTTTATTTTTAAAAAAAAGATTGATATTACAGGAATCTAACTGGATTTGTATGATTTTTATATATGACAATAATACAGGGAGTGAATTTCTGATTCCAAAATGAGCACTGCATGTACTACTATTTATGTTGTAGAATGTATAACACTATCATTTAAAGTGCTGTTCCAGATGTATGATGTATTGAGCTATATCAATCAAGATATTATTTAATATGATTAGAAAATTAAAAAACAAAATGTAAAAAAATTATATACCGGTATATTTTCCATTTAAAAATATTCCCCCGAAAAACAGAACCAGCTGAATTCGTTTCGGGAATTTCCGTAAGATTTGATCCGTGAATGTCACGAAGGGAACTCCTTTCGATAGTCAGTGCCATTGTTCATTGCTTCTTTTGTGTTTATTATGGTTAAACGGCGTGTTGTTGGAGGCTATAGCAATACAAAGCCGATAAATTTAGTCTTCACGCATTTCCTAGTAATGTTGCTGTGAGAAATCTGTGTGTGAATTTGATTAAAACAACGTGAAAATACTGGACAGGAAGAAAATGCCAGAGACCATTGTGACTGCAGACACTTTAGTTTCGATTCGTCCGAACTGACTTGTCGGCTTAAGTGAGATATGGCAATACCATGTGTTACGGCTTTTAAAAAAAGATGCCATACCAACAATTTTTCTGCGACACAAAACAAATGACAACAAGCCGACGCCATCCACACCGAAACGACCTTGGGGTGCATATCGTCAATGTCCCCAATTGCGTTATGCTTTCAACTCCGGTCAGTTTTTATTTTCATGTACGGTTCGTGCAATCATCGAGATCCGATTTGTTGTCGTTTGTATCTTGTTCATTTGTGAGATTTTTCTTTACAGTTCGAGAACATTAAAACAATAAAGTACAAACAAGTAAGTATCTATAGCCTAGTCCATCCCATCCTACAAAAATGTAGGAGTTTTTTGTAAAAAAAGAAAGAAAAAAAAAAGAAGCTAATTTTGTATGCATCTTAGAAAACAATCGGCTCAGAAATAAATGACTTGTAAATTCCATAGTATAAAAAAGGGCATTCCCTGTAAAACAGACTATAAATACATTAAATTAATTTTACTATATCTTCCTACATTTTTCGTGCTGGGGTGTCTTTAAACATTCATTCATTCATTCATTCATTCATTCATATCTTCCTACAGAGAAAACCTTTTTTCATACTATGGAATGTGCTCTAAGTTATTTGTTTCTGAGCAGACTGTTTTCACAACTGCACACAAAAAAATAGTATTGTTTTGTTATTTCCAAAACAATTTTACTTTTTTTTAATGTCAAACTAAACTGAAATTATTAACACAAAAAAACATCTTCATGGATGGATGGGACGGACTAAAAGTCGTTTTTGTTTATTTCTTAAAATTAAAATAAGTTATTTATTTCTGAGCAGACTGTTTTCATAAATGCACACAAAAATAGTATTGTTTTGTTATTTCCAAAACACTTTTACTTTTCTTTTTACGTCAAACTAAACTGAAATTGTTAATTAAAAACCCCATCTTCATAGAGGGATGGGACAGACTAAAAGTCGTTTTTGTTTATTTCTTAAAATTACTGATATCGGGTCCACTTGACTCGTAGAA
Organism: Gigantopelta aegis; assembly: GCF_016097555.1. Classification (NCBI taxonomy): domain Eukaryota; kingdom Metazoa; phylum Mollusca; class Gastropoda; order Neomphalida; family Peltospiridae; genus Gigantopelta; species Gigantopelta aegis. The sequence continues at coordinate 2,098,255 of NC_054702.1, forward strand.
TTCAAGAGTTATTTATCGTCTTTTCTACTACATCACAAGTATTAGAACATACAGTATAGCAAAATAATTCACACGAAAAGCTAAAGAACAAAACAAGAATAAAAGTTGTAAATTAGTTGTAAGCTGTCTCCACGACCATTTTCATCGTCATCTGTCAGGCCGGTGGTTCGTTGGAAGATGTTCCAGGTTCAAACTGATAAGGCATTAGTTGTTGTGTTGCACACATGTTAGTCCAGTCGTCATTACTAAACTTCATCATCGAAAGAAGAATCGCATGATCAATGAGCTTGGCAGTCGCTGTCGGTCCCACTTTTGCTTGCGCTGGAAGTCATCTCGTGGTTGGTTTCTGTGAAGCGCGTTCCCTTCGTGAGGTCACGGCTATTTACAGGCAAATGTTTTTACCAAGAATTTTACTCGGTCGTTTCCGGCAGTGTTCTACGGGGGTGATGTTTTATTACTTTTATGGGGCATTTTCATAATTATTGATTTACATATCGGTGTAAAATATTATTGCAATGAATTAAGAAAGCATTTAATTGTGGAATTTGAAATTTTAGTGTATGGTCTGGCACAGCACTTTAAGTGAATCCACTATTTCTAAATTTTTCAGAGCCAAGTGTCATTCTATCGTTAAACACTTAGAACTTGAGACAAGCAGGAGTACTAAAAAGCTTAAATCATATCTGTGGTGGGGTTTGTGAGCTAAGAATATCTTCCAAAATTCTAGTTATTACATGGTTATATATTATATATACTTACAGCATCATCAAAATTTAACTAAAACATAATGATGATATATTTTGTTAGCAAAGTCAGTTCACTCTACTAAGTTATTCTAGTTCTGCACAAAAAAAGAAAGAAGGGAAATAAAGGATTCAAACAGCTGAAATTTTATTTTAAAAATCTGAAATTAAATTGAACAATTTTGACATGCCAAATTTATTAACCCCACTTCACTGGTTTACTTAAAATGAAGCAAAGAAAAAGATACACCAAGCGAAAAAGACAATACAAATAATATAATAAAAAACAGATAACCCTAAAAACAATAATTTCTGAAGTGTTTACAATGAAACCAATGTTTGATGTGTATCTGACATAACAGTCAGGAAACACATCCCATTATAATCCAGGTTGAAGCATACATTTATTACTTGGTTGTATTCTTTTATACATCAGTATCAATTAAACTATTTAGTAAGAACTGTGTATTAAAACTATCTTAAAACATCGTAATATTTTGGGTTTCTTTGAAAATGCATTTATTGGTTCAAATGCCAGTACTTCTGGTGCTAAATTCTATGTGAATACATACTGCCTATCTACAAAAACTTACACCCCTAATAGACCTCTCTCGCATTCCACTGCGCATGTGTGCATAGCGCGGCAACTCATGGACGCTAATCGTGAACTCACGTGAGCCCTGTTTACAAATTGGGGGCCATTGACAATGGGAGGCCACACAATAGGAATGTGAATTAGCTCTATTATTAATTATTCTATTAATAGGAAACCAAAACTTCTTCTGTAAACATCTAACAAATACTTATTACTTATCACAAAATAAAAAATATTTTATTGTTAACGCCCGAGAAATCATCGGTTCGGATTCGTACACAAGACATATAGGACATGGGCTGAAATAATAATGTGTATGAGTGTGCACATATGTATGCAGATATTTATCGTATTTAACGTGATTGAAATATTTATAAAACAGCATACGGATAACTACATTCTGGATTTCTTTTTAGCCAATTATTTAAAGTTTTGTTCAGTATTTGGAAGAAAAATGCAATGATATGTATGGAATATAAGCTACTATAAAACATTAGAATCAGGCCTGTAGGAACGATATTGAAGGCGGCACAATCTGTAGTGGAGGGATAGTCTAGTGTGTGCTTGGGGGGTGAGGGACACAAGCCATATTTTAAACCGGATTTATATAAAGTAGTTAAAAGTGGGAGTACAGCCTCTCGGTTCTAATGACCTGAGAATGGCCAGAAATGTAATTGTATTGTATATACAGATATTTATATTTGAAGCAAGAATATGTAGCCTCAGAAACATGTAAGGTTTATTTATAAGAGATTAAACTAACTGACAACTTGATAATATGGCTACAAACTCAGGATGGTTCATTTATTATAAATTCAAGAGGGTTTATTATGCACAGTCAAAAGGTATTTTGTTTGAATGTTGGAAGCAAACATATGAAGTATTATGCCTCGGACGACGGACAAGCTTGAATTTATGCTGAAATAATTAAAACGGTGAAAGAAAAAGATTTAGGCCAATAAAAAAAATAAAAAAATAAAAAAATTTGACAACTGTAAATTAATCAAGGTATCGACACTACATTTATTGACATTTAAGCAAACGTACTATGGTGACACTCCAGAATTGACAGTTGTCAAACAAAAACACGTCAATAGCAACTTTACTTTGAAAGTTGTCCAGCGTTCAGAAAAAACAACAACATCATGTGCAAGTTTATTTTGATATAAAGATATTCGACGTCGTTCCCATTCAAAACGACACCACATCACATATCCATACGTCATTTGAATATATCAATCGATGGTTAACTGGTATATACAGTTTACAAAAATATGTTGTATTAAGTTTGAGATTATATGATAAAGAGATTATTACCCTCGTGTGTTTCGGTATCATCAATATCATAGATTAGTAATAAACATAATGTATTATGCTCGGCAGACTTAAGTTGTATGTGTCTCATATAAATGACAGTGAAAAGTAAATACAAGAAAAACATAAAAGGTAAAATAAATAACTATATTTAAAACTTCGTAAATACCAGATATTTCAAATGAAGTTGTATGTGTCCGATATAAGTTATAGTGAAGAGTAAATAAAAGAAAAAAGAAAAAAGAAAGAAAGAAAGAAAGAAAGAAAGAAAATAAATGAATAAATGAATAAATAAATAAAAATAAGATGCCCGGTAAATAAAGATTTTTTTTTAAACTTCGTAAATACCAGATATTTCAAATGAAGTTGTATGTGTCTGATATAAATGACAGTGAAAAGTAAATAAAATTAAATAAATACATCAAATAAATAATTTATGGATAAGACATGTAGCATTGATTAGTCTTTTTAAAGGGACATTCCTGAGTTTGTTGCATTGTAAAATGTTTCCTACTAATAAAATATTTTTACGATTAAATTTAGATATTAAATATATTTTCTTGTTTAGAATAACTGTCTGTATATTCAACGTGTTTCTGGTCGTCTTAATATTTGTCTTAAAGCTGCACACCCTAGTTCCATCCAGCGAAAATAAATTATAATTTGGTTAATCTACAAACCTGTAACACACTTAAATCACGTTTTTATCAAATGGAGTGAAAAAGCAGTTTTTATATCGATAAATACCATGGGAATCCCCATGTCCCAATTGCTTGAAATAATTTTGAAAGTTAGTATTCTGATGTCACCGGTAGATGTCGCTCGAAGCACAACAATGCCTACGTCACGACAAATTTCACAGACTTGGGGTGCGTTTCTTTCACCTCTCCTGGACATGTTCCAACTGTTCTGTCCTGGTTGTATCCCCTCTCCAGATATCGTAAGACGTAAGAATTATTGGTTTTAAGGGTTTGTAATGTTTTGTATTGAGACACTTACTTGTCTGAACTTTATTGTTACTGAAAATGTTCACGAACTGTGAAGAAAAATCTCACAAATGAACAACAACAAATCAGATGTTGATTGCGCGAACCGTGCACGAGAAAACAAACCGAACCAAAATGATAACGGTCACGTGGTATACCAACGTCTGTGACATTGAAATGGAAATATCCCCTCTAAAAATAGATTAGACCTTGTCTGCTCAACGTTTTTTTCTCAGAGGCCCGTGCCATTTTATGAAATACGAAAAATGCATTTTGTGGTATTACAAAAACCAGGATTACCAAAAAACACTTCAGGTGAATGGAAATGTATATTCTAAATAATAAACGGTAAGTAAAGTGCAATTTATTTGTGAAAAAATGGGTTTAATAGCGAAAAACAATGCTGTAATGGTTAACAACTAGCCGTAACTAGGGTGTGTCCCTTTAAATAATTTCGTACATATGAAAAAAACTTATTTTAGGAAATAAAATTAAATTTAACCTAGTACAAATATTAGAACGATCAGAAACACGTTGAATATACAAACGTTGTTATTCTAAACAAGAAAATATATTTAATACATAAATTTAATCGTAAAAATATTTTATTAGTCGATAACATCTTAAAAACTGCAGCAAACTCTGGAATGTCCCTTTAATGAAACGATAAGGTGAAAATAGAGCTGTGATAAAGGTCTATGTGAGGTACGGATTTTGTTGGGTTTTTTAGGTGGAAGGAGAGGCATATTTTTATTAAATTTAATTAAACATCACTACAAATCCGTGAGAATATAACTATAATTCTAATTGTTAAAAGTAGCATACTCTTTGCATGCATGCGCAATAAGAATGCGAAAGACTGACTAGCCCATAAGTTTAAATTCAAGATCATAGCATCAAGTGATGACAATTAGTACATTGAGCTTACCAAACCTTTAGTACAGGAACAGGATATAATGCCACTAATACAATATCAATACTGATATCCAATACATGTACTAACAACAATGGCTAGTAAATACTATCAGAAATGTGAATATATTCACTGTACATCAAACTCATGCATATGACCAACACCAATAGTATTTTGTTAGTCTACTAAACACATGCAATCAAACATGCATTATAACCTGTAAAACAACAGTAATGAATGAAAGTAAGTATTAAGTTGGTCTGTTTCATGGACAATAAGTATTAAAAATAAGAAAATAAAAATTAACCTGTTTTGAAAATACACATGTACATACTAAAATTATAACTGATGCTTTATAAAGGTTACTATTTTATATTATTGGCGAGTTGATGATTTGAGGTCATCAGACAACAGTTTTAGATAGATATGTAGTGTTAAATTTTATTTACAAACACAGCAAATATAACAGTATAGTTTATTTATGATAAATAGGTCAAATGAAGAAGTTACTATTTCAGCCATCTTTGTCTGTCTGTGTAAAATAATACTTTATTTACCAAATGGATGAGAAAAAAACAAAGACTCCATCATATGCAGTGGTGGTGAACATTTTAGCCCTGGGAACTCAGCTAGCCTCTTCCTAGGTAGAAAATTCCACCACCTCGGGTATATTTTTTCTATGCCATATGACAACATATAATCTTATTCTCTATCCTACTATAAATTATAATACACTAGATATATATTAAACCACCAATCTAAAATATTTAAAAAGTTTAAGCCTTAAAATGAAAGTAGGCTGGTATCTGGGGTGGACTAGAGGATCCTAGGCCCATATCTATCTACATGTTTTGAACCAATGACTGGTTCTTAACAGGCCCATGTGATGTCCACCCCAGACTGCTGATAACATGTAGTACTCACCTCTGGATCCTCCAACAAGGTCTGACTGGTTCCTAGCTTTGGTGGGCATTCCATAAAGAGAGGATAATCCTATAAACATGCATGCAGATAGAGTCACACAGAATAAACTACTGGTATACACTACTGTTAGAGCTATAAGAGGTTTTTAATTGTTTATTTCTGTTAGTAGTTGAGTTAACTAAAGTCTGAACCAAATTGCTAATAACTATGATAAATTACTCTCCTACCTTTACTTACCGTTTGATTTCTCCCAAATTTTGTCCAGACACAAATTGTGGAAAACCTATTACAGTGACACATATTCCACATATGTAATGATGTCACTGATATCGACTTTGCCGAGATTGCATAGGGCAAAATACATGCAGTTTTCGGCCATCTGCCATTTTGCTTGTTTATGGAATACTCTTTAAGAGGGGTGGATTGATATTATGTAATCTAACACTGTCATGACATGCACTAAGGTATAACGCACTCGTCATGATGTCAGATTAATTATGTCACATACTTAGGAGGCTTCTTGAAGAGTATAACACAAAAAAGCAAAATGACAGATGGTGAAAAATGGCACGTGTTTTGTCCTAGGAGATCTTAACAAAGTTGATATAGGTGATATGGTTTCAGTCTAGTATGCCATAGTGACGTCATAGCCTTCGATGGTTTTACAATTTTGTAGTGCTAGGACTGTTTTAAAAATATGGGCCCATGTCAATGTAATAGTTTGTTTCATGATTTATGTTTGGACAAAAAGTGGAGAAAATCTAATGGTAATTAAAGGTAGGAGAGTAATTTATTGTAGTTGTTAACAATTTGGTTAGGACTTTAGTGCCAGAATCGTTAAATGTTTACAAAGGTAAAAAGCTGTAACTTCAATCAATGCATAACACCTATTCCATCTTTGTCCAATATCTGTTTTATGATATACTATATAAATATTCTACTAAACCTCCACTACAAGTACATATTCAGGGGTTAGTGAATGTCAACTGATGTGTATTCACCCCTTTGAAAATTCCTCTTTTTTTTCTTCTTTTTTTAAAGCACCATATTATATCAAGTTAAAAACCCAACCCCAAAACCCTGTTGCTACTGAAGGTCCACCCAGTATTTAATCAAGGCCTGTGGTATTATTCCTTACAGGGTAGGTGCTGGATGTAGCTCAGTGGTACAGCACTTGCCTGACGTGCGTTTTGGTTGCAGGATCAACTGTCCTTGATGGACATATATTTTTCCTTGCTCCACAACTAGTACATCAAAGGATGTGGTATGTACTGTCTTGCCAATGGGAAAATGCATATAAAAGATACCTTGCTGTTTTATCAGTATAACCCAATGTCAAAATATTCATTTGTTAGGCATCAATTGGTCATGGTTTATCTTTAAACATTCTTTTTCTTTCCTTTTTTATTTGTTTCTAATTCCAAGAAAGCAAACAGTTTATTAAAATAAACAGAAAAAACCTACGTTTATGAAGTAAGTAAAAAGGGAATGTAAAAAAGAAAAAAAAAGAAAAAAAAAAGAAAGAATTGAAAAACAGCAAAGTATATGCACAATAGCTTGATTACAATTTAATGGGTGAAGAAAACCCTTAAAACTTTAAACTGTGATTGTAATGACCAAACTATAAAGATACAACATCTCACCACAGGGAGTCCATTATAAGGAGACCCACCCACTCCAAACAAACAAAACAAAAATCTCCACAAGAAAAAAACTACCCTGAAACACAACAAAATACTTTCCCTGAAAACAAACCCAATCTGCAATACAAATGCTACACAAAAAGAAACATTTGTGAAATAAAGTGACAGGTTTGAACTGGGGTAATTGAAGTCAGTAATTGTGGTTCATTCAGCCTTTTTTTTTCAACAGTAAACTAATTGAGGCTGAATGCAGAAGCATGCCTTCACAGGGGGCAGCATATTACCATAATTGCAAGTGAAGCTTTGTACACGGGTGGCAGGTATATCATGCTGTAATTAAACTTCGCACATGTCTTTTCTTTTCAAAGTGTCACTTCCTCAAAACAGTGGGACAACAATGGGTGGACACTTTTTGTGTCTGTCTCAATGCAATGGTCCAGTGCAGGAACATAATGACCCTGTTGACACGTCCCCCGAGTCTCAAAGGATGACTTCATTATGCTCGGTGCAAAGTGGAAGCAAACATTTTAGCACACCAATCTGAATATTGCAGCTTTTTAAACAACTCTCCTGATGTGTTATTATTATCATTTGTTCTTAAACTGTTTTCACATTCACAATAACCACATCATTAATTTTGAAACTGTTTTATTTTTTATATGATGTAACATTTAAATTTGCAGATAAGTATTTTAAAATTATTATTTTTATTTTCATTTACCCTTCCCCCCCCCACCCCCCAAAAAAACCCCCAGCAAAAAAAACAAAAACAAACTCCAATGCACCAAATATACATATTTTCTTAACTATTCAATGTAATATTATGCTTAAAAAGAAATGAAAAAAAAAGAAGAAAAAACAACTTGGTGATAATTAGCACATTATTATTTAAATAGAAAATAAAAAAGAACTTGGTGATAATTAGCACATTATTATTTAAATAGAAAAAAAAATTAAAAAAAAAATCACCCATTCATACTCTCCCCACCACTTAACATTTCATGTGTTTGTGTTATTTTATTGAGAATATACAGAGGATACTCCCCTCGTGTCTTGTGATATCATAATTTATCAGGGGGGTATTCTTTTTATCATCCATTATCATTCTTTTCATTTGTGACAGTTGTAAACAATGTCAGTAATGTGGGTTGATTACAGCCGTAGACTCATTAACTAGCAGAATGGCAGTGGCATGACGTCATTAATGGTAGGTTTTGTGCTGAAACAAACACAGTGACGTAACAAACCATTGTTTTGTGATTAAAATTTGACCAATCAAGATTATAAGAAGCGATATCTCCTGCGAAGATATCGCAAATTATAGTGCCAGCGATATCTCCTACAAAAGCTTTTAATGGATGATAAAAATAAATAATAATAAAGTTTGACTATAATAAATAAACTCAAATTATGCACACTGACTTTATATTTAATATTTTCACCATTTAAAAAATCTATTTTTTATTCTATTAAATTTTTGTTTTCATAATACATAAAAACAAAGTCCTAGGCTATAATAAACTGAAATTATTTGACAAAATCTTTTTTTCCCCCCTATTATAGATTTTCAATTTTAATATATAAAAACAAACTAATGATACTGGACCAAGTCAAGATGATAAATATTAAATAAATGTAAATTATGCAAACTGATGTATCAATTCACTCTTTTAATCAATTCACTTGTTTAATGACAAGTACAGTATATAATTAAAATCATGCATAACTGACTAAGATAATTTATAAGAAATACATGCTCATGCATATACATATACACATACATTGCCAGTAACATGCATATAAAAATTAACATGCATTTTAGCAACTGCACATGCAAAGCAATATTGATTTACATGCTTCACTAACAAACCAAACTTAGAAATCATGGGACTAACAACACAAGGGGTTCCCCAGAAAAAAAGTAGTCCAGTTTATTTATTTTGTTTGGGTTTGTTTTGTTTTTTAATTTTTTTTCTTCAAAAAAACACTCTTTTAAGTCATACATATATTTTCAGAAAATAACATTAGCTGTTATATATGGATAACTTAGCCCTATAAGTTTTCCAATTTTGGGGGTTGATTTTGTTATTAATTTATTGCAATCTTTGAGTATATACACCAACCCCATCATCAAAACACCCAACACCTGTTTGTTTATTTAACCTAAGCTTATAAATACTTATGTTATTATTAATAAGCATTGTCTTTGCAATTTAAGATTTAAAAGAAATTTATACCTGCAGTATCTTAATGCCTAAAAAACAAACAAGACTACAAATCATACTAAAATATCCCCAATATCTTTATCAAACACAAAGTATTCTATGATTTAATATATGAAAATTCACAATACGAAAAATATTATCTGACAAATTGATTGAATACATATAGTTTATTCACAAATGTAACTGAAACATTTGTGAGAAGAAATATGGTAATTAACAATAACAAAACATTAAAACGAGAATATGATAACTTGATGTTTAATATTAGTAACACAGAAATACAGAACTGGCTTAATATTCATGTAATCTTACCAAGGATGCTGAGTGCTTGAGGGAGGCACCGCCTGACCCACCCAATATGAGCGGTAAAGCTATCTCGCTTCTTCGTCTAGTCTAGAAAAAGCAAGTTCATTGAAAGACATGGGCTCACAACACGGGATACTTTCTCATCTGACTACATGGTAGTTGAACACTACGATGGAGACAGCCACAACACACATTGTTTGAGAAATTAATTTCTTTTCTTTTACTACTAAAATATAGGGAACACTCTAAAAAAGACATCTACTGAATCCTAGAATACACATCAAAAATAAGCTGTAAAAAGAAGCTAAAAATAAAATCACCTAATATAAAAATGAACCGGCATACATTCTGTTACTTCCTACACCCTATGTACACAGCCCTAGAAATTTGCGATGACTATCAGCAGTTTACAGCAAAACGATGTTGCAAAATTGATCTGCAATGGTATTTTTTATCATTATCAGGTGTTTACTGTGTTATTATCTCCACTAAATTTCTGTTGTAAGATGATCCAAATTTTAAGGGCTGTGTACTAGAGATTCATACCCTTAAAAACCCATGCAACTAAAATAATTTTATTATTTCTGCTAACTATACCAATACCCACAAATTGTATCATTGATATACTATACAAAACAATTCAGGGAACATCTAATAAGTACAACAGGTGTACATTTTATCACTTTTAATCATTTGATAAATCAGGCACGGTGGAGCAGGGGGGCTGGGCTCTCCAATAATTCGGAATAAAATATATTACTGGTAGTAAATAGTAAATCTTAAGACAGAGATTAATTTTATTTGTAGAATGCAAAAAATTGCATTTAGTTTTCAAACTTTTACGGGGGTGTATACCCCTAAACTCCCTAGAAACTGCTCTGTGCTCTCAATCTCAGTCAGCACCCACCCACCACCAATGTCTAAAATAATGAATTACTTGAGGTGGTCGTCAATAATGCATGATTCACCTTCATAAAAGACAGTTGGTTATAGCATCACTATCAATTTTGGACTGTTTTTCACTGTGAAAGTAATTAAAATGTTTAGCCAAATGTCAAAGCTTTTGGCATTTAAGAGGTTGATACACAAACCTAATTGGTAAGAATGAAAATTGCTACAAATATTTACTGTATGCTGTAAAATGACTGGCGTTCCCTATATTATCTTGTATAGCACAATGAGCAGCTAACAACAGTAAGGACTAAAGGGTGGGACCATTGCTGTGATGCTGGTACACTAGGGCGAGACACTTGAACTACTGGGCAATGTACCTGGTCTCTCAGTAGGGGGCTGGGAGACCTACTGCGCTGGAGACACTTGAATAGGAAGAGAAAACAAAACCCAGCATTTGATTATTGTCACACTGGCACATTATAGACACATAGTGGGCAAAAAATATGTTTTCAAAAATGGACTCAATTATTTGTGCCACAAGGCAAAGCAAGTGATAGTTTAGAAACCAGTTTAAAGCAGGACAATACAAGAACAATGTCAAATATATGTGGCAATGTAAGCAATGGAATATACTGTCCAAGAGGTGACTCCACGAGGCAGGTGGCTAGTTAATATTTAGTATATAAGATTAAGCATCAAACTATAAGTGCAGAGAGCAAATAGCCATTTCTGAGTTATCAAACAATATAGATTCAATAAATTACCTAACTACCGGTGTTCATAACCTTTTGTAAAATACATAATCTATTGATAAAAAATATTTTTCACATAAACTTGGAACTTCAATAAGATTGCACTTTTGATTATTTCACAAAATATCAACTGGAAATACATATTTTAGCTTAAAGTTTCAAGGGGAGGGGGTCTGACGGAAAAGGTAATATAGTGGGTAAAGTAAACTGTTACAATTATTGTTTTACTGTATGTAATAATTTTACACGTATATAATAATTAACTAAAATAAAAGGTTTTCATTCTGACACATGAATAACTCTGGTCAAGAATGGCAGTCTGTGCTAGAGTTAATGTAAGTACAACTTTATTTCCATAACCATGACCATGACAATACAAATACAGCACATGATTAAATGAATGCAATGATAGCAATGATTTAAAAAAACAGAAAACCTACACCCCCCAAAAAAAACCCACACGGAAAAAAAAACATGAAAGAGAGTGTCTTTTATAAGCATACTTGTTCTTCAGATAGACTACATGTTTGTGTTGACATTTTACTACAGAAGCATATTTACTGCTCCACAATAAGATCGCATATCACTATATTTCTTTGATCCATAAAAAGAAGAGTTCTGTCCACTATTTGCAAGTTCTTAAAAGTTAAAATATAATTTTTAGGTATTCCCTTTCCTTACTATACTTAAGAGTGCCTAGTCTTCAACCTACCCACCCCATCACCAACTCTGAATAAAACTGGTTTAATATAACTAATAATAAACTACTCAATCACAAATAGCCATACCTTTAGAAACTTTTAAAATGCTTAAAATAATTTTTCATTTTGATGCCAAGTGTATGCAAAACAAAGCTGCCTAATTAGATGCCAAAAACCCATGGCAATTAACCAAAAGCAAGTTTTGTTATTCAAACAAATTACCAAGGATCTGTCATGTCGAATCTGCAGAAGAAACATATCCTGTAAATACCAGATATTACCTAAATATGCACCAACCCTATCAGTTTGAGACTAGCCACACTTTCAAAGTTTAGATGATGAAAAAGAAAGATAAAATATTTACAATGTCAGTGATAGATATTTGAAATATATTAATGAGGTGAAAGAACAATAAACAACCACAACATATACACAAGCACAAATAAACGTGGATATTTAAAGGTGCAAGAACCGTTAAATATATCTATATTTATATTTTGTGTAAATATACTAAGAGAATGAAAACTATAAATGAAATATATATTACACCACACTAGCTTTTGTCACAAAAGCATTCAGTGAAGATGCTTCACAGAACATTAAGCCGATTACTTTAGAAGTAATGTTTTTAGATCAACTAAATATTATACTTACACAGATACATTTTCACAAGGCTATGGTAAAAGTCACATAAATAATTCACGAATTTTTATAGTTTGGTATATTTTACATTAGACTGGCATTAGCATGGTGAAATAAATGCCAAACTGGAACGAGTAACAAAAGAACTATGTCTATGTTTCTACTCATTAATGTTCCAAAATGTGACATCAAGAAGTATAGTTTTACATTATTGTTATTACATTGTATTTTTATGAAGTTAAATACATGTCTATGTTATACCTGGAAACACATACAAATCGCGATTCTTAAATCAGGTTTAAGGGGTTGGATTTCATAAGAATCAGTGGAAAATGTTTGACATGACTGGCTTTACTGTGGAGGAAAAGTGTGTGTTCAGCCAAAGATTAGAGATTCATTAGATAAAAAAAGTGGCTGCTGCTAATTATATTGCTATTATTAATTAATGATTATCACTCCTCAAAAATTAGGAATGTGTCACATAAACTCCTCCCTGACATTTTTATTTCAGCTAAAAATCTACAGTTGCTGAGTCAATGTCTTTAATTTGCTATAAGTCTATAGTTACTGAGTTACAGAACATACATCACTGGTAAAGAAGTCCAGTGACAATGATTTAAGAAAATTGTTTGCCTCAGAATAACACATGTTGATTTTTTTATTTGAAAATGTATAATCCATAAATGGATATATGATTTTGACTATGAAACAAAACTGAGTATAAAACCTACCTTCTGTGGAAAATTCATTGGACACACAGACATAGATCGTTTTGAACCTGCAAGGAATCATTAACAAACCAAATAATTTCCAAAAGGGTAGGTTCAGAAACAGACCCCCTCCCCCACCCCCAAAGATAAACAGATATGTAGTATGAAGCCGATAATCACTGTATATACAGAATAAGAAGACTAAAACGAAATTATATACCAGATATTTGTTATTTACTGTAAAATACATAGTAAACATATAAACACATCATAAGCAATAAAGCATATATAAACAGCATTTTAAAGCCAATATATTTATTGATACAACAGTTGTAAACAATTCTACTCATATAACTAACAGTTGCATAACATATGAAAAGTTCATTTCCAAAATGCGGTTCATTCATTTACATCACACAAAGCACATATTAAAGATTCTATTAGATGAGCATAGATTGTGTTTTCATAGACACTCTATCGTCTTATTGCTGAATTGAACAAACATAGGTATATCTTCTTTGTTAACTTCAAAATTTGGAAATTGGTGGATATTATGTTTTGGAAATAAATTCTTCACATATTTAAGGATTGTCTATTTCTTTTACGTTCATCAGGGTATGAACAAAAAAAATCATCTGCGCGGATTTTTTTTTTTGGTTCATACCCAGATGATTTAAAAGATATAACAAACAATACTTATAATTAAATATGAAACATGCTTACTAATAATAACAACATTAGAAGTTCATATTTTATTTTGATATATTTATTGGGGTTAAAATAATAATGCTCAGTAAAACAAATTAGCAATATAAAATGATATTATCAGGTATGACGTTCCCTGACAACATAATGTTTACATTCATCGAGAAATGAACAAACTTTCATTGCTACGGCTGGACCAATGGGATGGCCTTATATTGTAATCAATGTAATGGAAATTTAATTATCAAACATTGAACAGCAGAGATAGCTATCTGATATAATGTTAGCTGTGTATGACATTACCTAATTCTGATAAACTGGACATTCCAAAGGGTTTTTCTAGTTGCTTTCTGAAAGTAACAAATTAAGAGATGATTCACACTTTCTGAAATGCATAGAAAACATTAAAAAGCATACCCATACATAACTTTTAAAATATTTCATCACTGACTATACAGTTTAATAACAAATATATATATCAATGATTTTAATGCAAACATTTTATTTCCTTTTCAAATTTAATGATGTTGCAAGGTCAATTATTCTGCTTAAAATAACAAGCACAAGACGTTTAAAGCAAGAGATGGTATCTAAAATTCATTAGTCCTAAGGTCGACAACAGTCAACTCTTCGGCCCCTTGTTTTGGCTTCGTACACAATAAATATAACATTTCTCACCGTAATTTCACTTGAAATCCATATTTCATAAATGGTACAATTTTTTAATTACCGTATATCTTCGCCTATAAGTCGAATTTTTTTCACCCAAAAATTATTTTATAACTTGGGGGGTCGACTTATAAGAGGGTAAAAAAATTTCACCAAAAAATATTTGTTTTGGGGATTATTTTACAAGTTTTATTGTTGAAGTATGCCATGTATTTATACTCAAATATGTTAATTTGACACATTTATTTTTTATAACCTATTTTTTTTGGCATTAGAACGGTTTTGGTTATGCGAAAAGGCGTACGATCTCACTCACATGCCAAGACAACAGTCCACTTAGTTAAATTAACAGTCATAACTAATAGTAAAAATGTAAACAATACTAACTACCTGTTGCCTGAGTTTATTTTGAAATCTGGTCACTGGCATTAATGGTTGTTCAAACAATGTTTTGGCGGTGATTAACTTCATGAATATTACTAAGCTTTCCCTTAAAATAGATTGATCTCTGCAGTTCACTTATCTAGAGCAATAGGGACACACATCATTTGGTACAAAAACCAGTGTACTTTCCAGAGTTATCCTCCTTACATGTATTAATATGGCGGCAAAACGTGATACTTTCAGTTTTATCGTAGTGATCTGTTGTCAGTGTTTATAAATAAAGTTGTTGTCTGTGCACAAAACCATCTGTACAGTACTATACAGTAACAGTCAAACAGCTTTCACTCTCTTCTAAGGGAATATTTCGTTTTGATGCTATGTAATAATGATAGTTTGATTGGAATAGTCTGATCATATTGCGATGTACAAAACGTGAAAACCGAAGTTTGTAAAATAATTTTCTTGTGTTCAAATATTATTGTTCTCATGTGCTGAAAATAAGAAATATTTCAATATTTATAAGTAGTTTTTCATGGGTCGACTTATAAACGGGTCACTAAAAAAATACGTTTTCAGGGCTTGAAATTAGGGACTCGACTTATAGCCGAGATCGACTTACAGGCGAAGATATACGGTACAAGATTTTCTTCAAACACATTCAAGCGCATTAGTAATGTTCAAACAAAAAATTGTCAGTAACAATTTTACGGAAACGTCATGTACCCAGTTTATTGTTATTGTAAGATGAAAACTGGCATCATTGGAATTCAAAATTAGCTGGGTTATTACAATGCTTCACCACATTAAAATAAAAACTGGTCAACTAACCTTGATCCCTGCCAAAATTCTATAACAGACAACGCTGTTTACAATTTGATATATTTTTATTTTTTATAATTTTTGACAAAATATTAAGTTTAAGTTTAAAAAGATGAAAGAAGTAAAAAGTACCTTGTGTCAGATATATCACATACAAAAATTACTGTTGGATATATTATATCTATTGTGTACGAAGTCAGAACAAAGGTGTGAAGAGTGACTGTTGTCAACCTTAATGGTGTTAACAGTTAACGTACCATAACAAAACAACTGCAACAATGATATTCTGTATCCAGATTGCCTGAATAAGTAAAATATACATGTAAAGACAAAGTAGCAAATCTACAAGCTGACCTCGCCTCTTCCAGCTCCAAGCGATCTTTTTCCTGAGATCTCTTGACATTCTCCACATGAACAACCATCACTTCCATTGCCCGGCTCATCCTCATCTCCTACAAACACAACACGATGTACAGTGCCAGGGATTAATAAGAAATAATTCAATTTCTTTTACATTTATTTGTTTAATGTCATCCCATTGGTCCAGCTGTAGGACCACAAGTTTGTTCATATTTTGAGGAACATAAAAATGATGTTGTCAAGTAATGATATCAGGTGACGTCACTTTATATTGTTGCGTTGTCTTATTAAGCAGTATCTTTAAGACCCCCCCCTCCCTAAAATACTACTAATAATTATTAAAAATACACTGTATTAGAAAGTATGTTTGAAATTTAATTATAAGGATTTTAAGTTTTATTTCTTTTATGTTCATCTATTATGAAAAAAATAATCATTGTCAAACTTATATTTAAATGGCATCGACGATTCACACAATATGTGGATGTTTTTTGTTCCTACCCTGATGAACGTAAAAGAAATAACTGACAATCCTTAACTGAAAACTGATTACCAGTAGTTAAACTGCCAGTGTGATGATCCACTATGAAATACCATAATGACTGTCAACTGTAATTATTTCTACAGTTTAAACAATTAAAATATATGTAAAATCTGTTTGAGTTTAAGTTTGTTTTTACATGTACATACAGAAAACAAATAACAAACTTTTAACGTAAAATCTGTGAAATTAATAGTCAGGATTTCTGGCGCCATACCCAAATTTATTTTTGCAGATTTGTTTTTTTTAAGTTAACTTTTTGACAAAATTAATTACTCTTATCATTACTGTATGATTTTATTAACCCTAACCCTAACATAACCCATTTTCTTTCTTTTAGTTAATGATGCACTCAACACATTTTATTTACGGTTATATGGCATCAGACATATGGTTAAGGACCACACAGATACTGAGAGAGGAAACCTGCTGTCGCCCCACTTCATGGACTACTCTTTTCTTTTATATGCAACATTCCATAGCCAGGGTAGTACATACCATGGAGTAAGTAATAGATACATTTATTGGAATATATATAGAGGTTATTACCAGAGTGTTTTTCGGTATTGTCAATATCGTATATTAGGAATAAAAATTGTATTATGTGAGTCCCTGGCGAGTATAATACATTATTTTTATTCCTAATATACGATATTGACGATACCGAAATACACGAGGGTAATAATGTCTTTATCATATAAGCTCAAGCTTTATAAGTGTTTTTGTAAACTGTACACGCAACTTTAATTCCAGTCTGCCATTACTAGATATTCAAATGACGTAAGAATATGTGGTGCGGTGTATTTTTGAATGAAAATGACGTCAAACTCGAATGACATCATTTTGGATGTCCTTACATCAAAGTTATGCCTAACGTCTTTTGTTTTTTGAACGCTGGACAGCTTTCAGTGTCAAATTGCCATTGAAATGTTTTTATTTGATGACTATGAATGCATACGTCAATCATGGAGTGTCACCCAAGTACGTTTGCTTAAATGTCAATAAACCTAGTGCCGAGACCTCAACTAATTGACATCTAATTTGCAAAGCTATTAAATTCTTAAAGTATGTGATCTGAAAAATATCACATACTTTGATTGCACTGAAAATGTAAGATATTATATGATAAATATATATATAAAAAAAAAAAGCAGCTTTTCTCATCAGTTTAAAAAGGTACACACCCAGTCCACATCATCAAAAGGTTAAATAAAAAATTAAAAACAATATCCCCTCCCCTGTATCAGTTAAAAAAAAGAGGAAGAAGATCCCCCCCACCCTCCCTCTGTACGAGTCTTTCAGAAAGCAGTGTGATGAAAGACCCTATGATACTGTGTCCGATTAGTTACCTGCTGGACCGCTCCGAACACCTCGGCCCTGCTAGAGACTCGGGCTGCGGTCTGCTCCAACACGTCAATGTGGTTCTGAATCTTTGTCACGATCTCGTGCACGTGCACGTCAGATATCAGCTGGTTCAGCTTCTGACAACAACAAGGTAAGGGATTACTGGTCGTTCTGTTACAGTCTAACATATTCCTCAATGCAATGAAATCTCCCACCCCCTCCACCACCAACATTAGACCCCTTGATCACAATGTAAGATGTCACATAACTCTTCTCAATGTTAACTCACCGATTTTCTTTTCTTAATACTTATTTTCTATTTATCATACTGAGTAAATTGTAAAAAAAGGAAAAAAGAAACAAAATACAACAATGCTAAAGTCTTTGTTTAGTATCCAAAGTTACTCCTTTTAATATTTGCAACTTGAAATGTATTCCATTTCCTGCTCATGAAACTTCACGTACAAGTTAACCTGGAAATGTGGGAGAGAGGACAAAGACCCCAGATCACAACTTCTGCCTTAATGAATTCCCAAAATAGAGTAGTCTTTATTCATAAACTTTTGGATGTCATTAAACGTTAATTTATTCCACAACTCTAGTTGTCGGACCAAAAATGTAAACAATTGTTCGAATGTAGAAAGAGTCTGTTGTGATTTTTGTCTCTCTTTCATGCAAAAATGTATAATGTTATGATGCAAATAACTACTAAAGACTGAGTTAGAATGGCAGTAACTAGTTTTTGTTATGACTGATCCATGGCTTCCAAATATACAATACAACATGTGCACAAAACCTTCACATTTGTATGGACATAAAACAATCAATGAACAGAAGGTATCAAAATAAGTCTCATATATTAAAATAGTGAAATAACTACCATAGAACTGGAATACAAATAAAACACAAAGTTAGTTAACTACAAGTCAGTCCCATAAATCAGAGAGAAAAACATCGCAAATCTATCACATATGATGTGAATGAAATAATTAAGTAAACAAAATATTTTTGAATCTTAACATTAAATGAACAATATAAGAAATTTAATTCTATATACCCAAGGCAAATTCCTTTTCTTTTTACTTAAACATAAAAATTATAAATATTACTGGGTCATACAATAAGATATCAAACAAATCTGAAATCTCAACAAAATTCATTGATAACTTGTTTCTAGATAAACATTTTACCAGTCTCAAGACTGATGTTTGCATAATTGATCTATTTGTAAACTTTACATCCAGGTAGATCTATCAGATTACAGTAAAGAGATTTCATGTACGGTTTGGGAGATTCATATTTTGGTTAGTCAGGTTTGTAAAACAAGAGGAGAAACTGCTTGATGTGATATGCACCGACAGTTAAACCAACGTAGCATCTGACTTACTTCGACAACATTCCTCAAGCCTAGTAACTCCTGATCTATGTTTCTTTCAGCAATATCTCGAGATCTCTCTTGTATGTCTTTCCTCTGTTCCAACGTTAACTTGTCAGTCTTGAAAGCCAGCGAAAGACTGAGAAACTTGGCCTGTTTGCAGAAAAACATAGTGTGTAAACACTGCAACTCAAAATAACAGGATAAAAAGCGAGAGAAGTCAATCTGACTATTGATGTATGCCAATCATTATGTCGAGATGCTATTTTTTTGGTCCTCATATAACCTTTGCTATGTAAATGTAGCCATCAAAAGGTTACCAATCTAATAATCAGTAGAAATACATGTAGCTTTTATTAATGAAATTTCATGTTTCATTGCATGTACAGGTATATATAAGTGAAAATGTCTCTAGGCAATTCTGGGCTTGAAAAAGATACATTCAGTTAATATTATGAAAGAAAAAAAAGCAAACAAAACCCCCAGAAACAACTCAACAACAAGCCTAGATAACATTTTCTGTACTGGTTTCTATCTGTCTTGAACTGTATACTTCTAGATTAGTTTCATCTAAAGATATTAATCAAGCTGAACCATAAAAAACAAGTGCCCTTTATTGGATCCCCCCCCCCCCCCCCCCCCCCCCCAACAGGGATGTCAATAATAAGTGTCAATTTTTCACAGAATATTTTTAAATGTTTGCTGGTAATGTCAAGGAACCAATGCTTCCCAACTGAATATTGATATTTTTACTACACATTTGTACACGTTGACAACTCTATTATATACTTTCTAAAACTTGTTCCTGATTGATTGTATACAGTAACTGTCAACATTTAACTTAAAGTTTGTTTTATTTAACAACACCACTAGAGCACATTGATTAATTAATCATCAGCCATTGGATGTCAAACATTTGCTAATTCCAACTTGTAGTCATCAGAGGAAACCTGCCACATTTTTGCTAATGCAGCAAGGGATCTTTTACATGCACTTTCCACACAGATAGGCCTTTAACCAGTTGTGATGCACTGGTTGAAATGAGAAAAACCCAATCAATTAAATGGATCCACTGAGGTGGTTCGATCCTGCGATGCATGCACCTCAAGCAAGCACTCAACTGACTGAGCTAAATCCCACCATCCAGCCCCCAATAACAACCAACCAAAAAAGAAAAAAAGAAAAAAGAAAAAAAAGAAAGAAAACAAACAACAAAAACCCGAGGAGCAATAAAGAAAACAACCTGTGTCTTTCTTGGACTTTAGTAGCAGCCTGATTGTCACAGATTGTAGTAGGTGGTAACAGTCAGATACAATTTAGTAATACTCATTAGGGTTTTATTACGTTTTTTAGTTGTTTTTTAATTAGTTTTGTACAAACACACCTACTTCCACATTTATTTTTGCTATGTTAAAGTAGCCTTTTTTATTTGTTAGACATATGTGGGACAGACAGATGGATGGATGGGGAGACAGACAGAAAGAATGATGGAAGGACAGAGATAAAAGCCAGTCCCCTCCGGTTGTACTGGTAGGGTACTGATAATGCAGAAAGTACTGATATTATTTCAGTTTTAAATCTGTTATTTCATAAGATATTCAGACCTTGTGCCACTTCCTACATGAAGTGCCGACCAACTTTATTAGGCAGGTGGAATGTATAGCCAGCCTGGTCGACACTTTAAGTGGGCAATGTCATGCGTGGGCAATCGCCCACCTTAAAACACATGGTTTGAGATTAATAACCAAGATAACTGAAGATTGATTGTATTTACTCATTCCCTCCAAGAAATGTCAATTGGAGAAAAAACAATGTTTCAAACAATTATAGCTTCATGTATACACATTGCTTTATTTAAACTATATCACGGGATTTAATCCAATTTCAGACGACCACCGCAATTTATGTGGTTATTTCAAATTTCCCCAATTTTGGAACTCATCAATAGTGTTTAAGTGAATGAAAACGTCTCAACCAACATATTCTTTGACAGACCATGATGTCACAGAAATAATGCGAAAAGAGCTAACCATGTATGCTAGGAAAGAAAACAGCTACTTCTATAAGCAGCATGCATTGTCACCATTTTGATCTTAGTTAGATTAAGAAAGTAAATCAATTATTTGTAATTACAAAAATATATCAACTATGATTCATTCAAAGTGTGCAGTGGTCCAAAACCTTATTTTCTAATTTTTGAAAACACACACACACACACACGCACACACACACACAGACACACACACACACACACAGAGACATGCACGCACACACACACACACATATGCACGCACGCACACACACACACACACACACACACACACACGCACGCATGCACGCACACACACACACACACACACAGACATACACACTCAAATAAGAAATGTATTTACCTCAATTTCTTGTTCAGAAAGATCATCACATCTGTAATGATAAAAACACTTGTGAAAATAAGTTTGTGTTGAAAAGTAAGCCAAGAAACAACCTGGTAATGGCCAGTAATTAGTTCCTCATACACTACATCAACCCAAACAGTTTATTTTATGGTGTCTCACTAATAACAATTACCATTTATTAATAAATGTCATATGCTTTTGAAAAAATACCCCACCAACACAAACCAAATTTACAAAAGTCTAATAGAAAATGAAGTCTGTATAAACCAATCCATGTAAATCTGAAAAATATTTCTAGTAAAAACAGAAATAGAAGAAGTAACCATTTAACAACACTCCAGCTATTAGATGAATAACAAATGTACAGGAATCAGACCATGATTTAAACAATGCAACATTAATCGGTTTGTCTTGTGCATTTGTATTACAACCAAAATAATGAGAAGTGGGGGCGGTGTAGGGCTGGGTAAATCAATACAGTTGAGATAGTGCTGAATATTTAATAACACAACAACTTACCCTTCAGAATTTTTTAAAGCTTGAAGGACCAACCTGCGAAATACATTCATATTGCAAAACTGCAAATGCCTGCAATGGTAGCCCAACAATAATGCTGATTGCTGGCTTGTGTAATGGTGTATTGATTAAAACCATGCCGAGAACAGTCTGACATACAGTTTCCTCCAATCCATTTCTGGATCGTATCTTGAACACTATCACAGACAGTGAAAGACTATCAGACTTGAAGTAATTGCAAGCAGACCAATTAATACCTCAGAGAGGCTCAGACAACAATTTCCCTCGAAGTCGTTAAATAATTATGATTGCACGGTTAAAGATTCATTATAATGAAAAAGAAAGAAAGAGAGAACATTTATGCAGTACATCTGATTCAGTAAACCAGTAATAATAGCTGGACAGTTTACAATGCTTTCAGTAAATTTAACAGCTATATATTAAAGACTCAAAAACCAAAAGACACACAAAATAGACTTGTCTTGTTTTGTCTTGTACTATTGTAGTTTTCTTCAGTTTCTGGGACCATGTGCATGGACAGACATAGCCTAATATCAAGACTAGACCATATGTACTGATTAGCTGTGTCAGACTAATGACACCACTAGGAGTGCATCAATATGTTGCAATTACTAAATCTAATATAAAGAGTACATCAACTTGTGTCAACTATGCAGGGATTTCCCTGTTTTCACCACCCTTCACTTGTACCATACTAGTCCTTTCCATCTACCACTGCTGTCATTCAAAATGGACACCACCCATGTGGCCTCAGACCACAATTAATTTCGCTATATGTTTCTATATAGCCTTAGTGGCTATAACATTTTTATTAATATCAGCAGGCCCGTGAAGTTTTGTATGTACCTTTGCCTGCATGGGGGACACATACCCTGAAAAGGACAACCCCTGTTGTCCAGCTCTTTCTCCCAGCATATTGGTTTAAACAGACACACCCTCTAAACCAGGCCGGAGTACACCCATTTTACACAAAAAGCACTACTTTTGCATGGGCCGGAATTACCACAAACAAGTCTTCAATGTCAACAAGTTACACATGTTTACAAACTACATGCTATCCCCTGTCACTTCAGTCAAACAGTTGCCACTTCATAGCTGTCTGCCATGAAATAATCACAGTCAAACAGCAGACTACTTGCGCGGTGAAACTTCCGGATTTTGGACAACCAAATGGGAAGATAACTGTAATCTGAGGCCTATCAGTCCATTTTTTCCCCTAAAAACTGGCCCACACTAATGCATTCCAATGATATACATATTAAAGCAATGCTCGGTAAGTATCGGTATGTCACCTTTAAACTGAGAGTATACAGAGGCTGTGTTAAAACACCTACCACAGTGCCTTGCCATGGCCAATTTTAGCAATGGAAACTTGAGGGACACCAACTTCAAAATGTAATAACTTTATCAAATTTTGGAATTTCTTCATACAATGAGCAGCTATTTTTTCTTCTACATATGTTCTATCTGCACAGTGTTGTCTTGGAAAGATTTTGAAATATTTATAGGAAAAAAAATCAATCATTAGATTTTACTTCATTTTTAATTAAATATTAAACTTAAATTTAAATTTTTGAGAAACAAAAAAATCTAAAACTGTAAAATTTTGCATTTTAGATATGTTAAGTGGAGGCTTAGTAAAGATATGGTGACTGAATTCATGATACATTATTAGAAATGTGTCAGAGGGATGGTGAAAGTCACAAAATTGGGGCCATTTGCAACAAATGTTTACACACTAATTTCAGGGAAAATTAGACATGATAGGCCTCATATTCAATTTTGACCTGCTGTATTTACTTACTCTACTTCATTTACTGTATTAGACATGTAGCCACTTTGTAAAAGGCAAAACAGTCCATATAAATGCATATTAATATGAATATGCCCTACAGATATTACTTAGGTATACACCATAATATTTTTTTTGTTGACGACAACTTTGAAAATGAAGATTTTGTCACAAAATGCTGATATAAATCCTACCAAGAGGTACTTGCACCATATTTTTCAGTTTCCAGTGATAACTGTTAACAAGTGTAGTCATGTGCCAGTGTCTGGGATACCTCAGTGTAGTATTTCTTGATTGGAAGGATGTTTGTAGTAATGACCACTGAATATGCATTATGGATTATTCTGCCATATGTATTACAAGCCAAATGTTAACCTTTTTGGCACATTTTCTGCAATAAACTTGACAAGTATACCAGCATCTGATTACTGAACACAATAAATACATTCAGACAGCATAGAATATTAGCCTATTAGATTTTCTAAGGATAAAAGACCATTTTTGAAAAATGACTGAAGTGTGTAATTTACATAAATGTAGGTGAAATGTATTATTAGAGTACTTAATCTTGTTAAAAACTGTATACTATTTATTTAAAGTGTTTAATTACATTTAGTAGTGATATATTCATTATATTTAGATCTTCTGTCCAATTGCAATAATTGAGAAACTCATTAAAATTCAATATGTAAAAAAAATTAAAATCTCAATATTGACTAACAAAATCCAACTTTTGCTCTTTTTTACCAAATTATTAGCTCAAAACTGTTAAAAAATATTGCAACAACCTGTAGTAACATCAGAGGTCATCTTATGCTATTTTGGAGGATACTGAAATTTAAAAGTTGAAAATTTTAATTTTAATTTTTAATAAATTCAAAAAAAATGTTTTTTAATTTAATAAAATATTTAGAAAATAAATAAATTAGTTTTCATATCCTTGTGGTATGCACAATCAGTCTGTGTAATTTCACCTCTCTGGTTATAATACTTTCATCAGAATCAAGCATTTAACCGGTGTAATGTGTGAACTATATCAGGCCTCAGACCACAATTAATTTCGCTATATGTTTCTATATAGCCTTAGTGGCTATAACATTTTTATTAATATCAGCAGGCCCGTGAAGTTTTGTATGTACCTTTGCCTGCATGGGGGACACATACCCTGAAAAGGACAACCCCTGTTGTCCAGCTCTTTCTCCCAGCATATTGGTTTAAACAGACACACCCTCTAAACCAGGCCGGAGTACACCCATTTTACACAAAAAGCACTACTTTTGCATGGGCCGGAATTACCACAAACAAGTCTTCAATGTCAACAAGTTACACATGTTTACAAACTACATGCTATCCCCTGTCACTTCAGTCAAACAGTTGCCACTTCATAGCTGTCTGCCATGAAATAATCACAGTCAAACAGCAGACTACTTGCGCGGTGAAACTTCCGGATTTTCGACAACCAAATGGGAAGATAACTGTAATCTGAGGCCATGTAGATACATGAAAAACAACCCTGCAGAAACCCAGTTTCACAGAGGAGATCATGTGCTCAGTGCAAGAAAAACATATTGTGACTAAACCACATATTTCAAAACAATAAATTAAAAAAAGAAATATATATATATATAAAAAGAGTTTGGCAAATAATTATGGCTAAAATTAACTTGTGGGCTGGCACACAGAACAGAGTATGTTAAAGGAGAATTGAAGAATTTGAGATCTTTGACCCTAAATAAATTTAGAGACACCTATCCCCCACCCCTCCAACAACAGAAAATCCTGGTGAGGGATCATGAAGTAAGTCAGTTCTGTGTTGTGGTGTAATCATGGACATTATTGAAGAGAAGAACAACATTGAAATTGGTATTGATAGTGAGCTGCTTTCACAATATTTTTCAAGTAAGGCTTAAACATTAAAAGTATCTACTGCACAAATTTAGATGAACTCCTAGGGTCTGATCATCCTATTTTGGGTTCAATGGTAATTTATACGATCATACTATCAATTTTTAACTTAATCTTCCCTTATTAAATGTGATGTAAAAAGTACACACATATGTACACACACACTGTATGTTGAAGAAAATTCCTTGTGCAGGGTTTGTACCAAAGGGTAAAATTATGTATCCTAAAATTTTGGAAATTAGTGTTGGAAATGTATCAAAGTATATTAAATGTAGTGTGTAATTAAAGTATTTTGAAGCCATAACCACCTAGTAGGGGAACTTAGGATCTGTCTTGTTTTTAATAAGTACCCTCAAATTATTTTCTGGCAGAATGCTTGTTGTGATAATGAAAAGGAAATGATAGACCCAAGACTAACAAGGTGCCCTAAGAGTTGAAATATGACACCTTCATACACCCCCACCCCCCACCCCCCAACCTAGGAATAGATGAACTTGTGTAATCAATATAGCTCATCTTGTCACTGTCCCCACAATTCAAAGTAATCATCAAATTCCATGGGTCTAATAAAAAGCAAATCAGTGAGCAAGATCAATATTCTGAGAAATTCAACAGATGTAACTGACGGTTATCAAAACCTAACAGTACTGCTCGAACAATTTAAGAATCATCAAAGACATCATCATCAAAATGACATGATATGTTTTTCCACCAAGACAAAAATTTATAAATTGTTATTAAAGTGCTGTGCCAGACCATACACTAAAATTTCAAATTCCACAATTAAATGCTTTCTTAATTCATTGCAATAATATTTTACATCGATATGTAAGTCAATAATTACAAAAATGCCCCATAAAAGTATTAAAACATCACTCCCGTAGAACACTGCCGGAAACGACCGAGTAAAATTCTCGGTAAAAACATTTGCCTGTAAATAGCCGTGACGTCACGAAGGGAACGCGCTTTACAGAAACCTACCACGAGATGACTTCCAGCGCAAGCGAAAGTTGGACCGACAGCGACTGCCAAGCTTGATCATGCGATTCTTCTTTCGATGATGAATAGTGTAGTAATGACGACTGGACTAATATTTGTGCAACACAACAAATAATATCGTATCAGGTTGAACCTGGAACATCTTCCGACGAACCACCGGCCTGACAGATGATGATGAAAATGGTCGTGGAGACAGCTTACCACTAATTTACAACTTTTATTCTTGTTTTGTGTTCGAATTATTTTGCTACACTGTATGTTCTAATACTTGTGATGTACCGTATATTGCCGTGTATTAGCCGACTTCTGAAGTCTAGAAACACTTTCCAAAAGAAGAGAGTCGGCTTATACACGGAGGCAACAAATTGGAGCATAAAAGTCCGATCGAAAATACTCCCGACCGTGACTTATAAATTTTGATCAGACCCTAAGCCTTTCACAGATTATGTAACAATAATTTGTGCACAGTATAAATAAAACACCCCATCATGCAATATTATGCAGTTTTTTGTTCTTGAATGCATTATAAGTTTGATGAATAATAATAAAAAATTACTTGTTTTATTGTCATTTCAATGGTAAAAACGTATTCTTTCCAACTGTCCGCCATCTTTGTTTGACCTGTACTGGGACCAGTCTTTCATATAGCAAATTTAAGATACAAAATGGTGTTTTTTCTTCAAACAAGTATTATATTTTTAATATTATTGTTTTGTTGGGAGGGTGCATTAAACTGTAAAGTGATGTCATAAATAAATTAAGCTCATTATTAATATTACCGACTGAAAAAACATAACATGAATTTCAGGACAGTAATTACTCCCACTATTGTCACATGACCATACTATATACAGTGAACAGCTGCAGTCACGGACCGCATGATCTTTTGTTTTTGTGTGTGTGTGTGGTGGGGGATTAAACATGCCTCAACGATTTTACTTTTTGCTGTCCAGTGAATAAATTAATTACTTGTGTGTAGTGATATGTTGTTACAGCTTGAATTATTTATTTTTCTGTTATGCTTTATCAGTTCTAAATTATTTTTCACGGTATGGTAGATGTTAGCATTGCCACATTGATTGCGATCACGATTACCGTGTTTGTAATAATTAAAGGGAAAACAAATATAATGAACAAGAAAAGCACAAGTCTATTTGTTGACAGTATTATTGAAATCGATATAACAAACAGCGGGACAAAAGATGACTTCGGCTTATACACACGGCCGATGATTTTGTACTAGATATTTAGGGGAAAAATAAGAGGTCGGCTTATCCAAGGAGTCGGCTAATACACGGCAATATACGGTAGTAGAAAAGACGATAAATAACTCTTGAATTCTACGAGTCAAGTGGACCCGATATCGGTAATTTTAAGAAATAAACAAAAACGACTTTTAGTCTGTCCCATCCCTCTATGAAGATGTTTTTTGTGTGAATAATTTCAGTTTAGTTTGACGTAAAAAAAAAGAGAGTAAAAGTATTTTGGAAATAACAAAACAATACTATTTTTTTTTTGTGCAGTTGTGAAAACAGTCTGCTCAGAAATAAATAACTTATAGCACATTCCATAGTATGAAAAAAAGGTTTTCTCTGTGGAAGGTATAGTAAAATTAATTTAATGTATATTTTCATACTATGGAATTTACAAGTCATTTATTTCTGAGCCGATTGTTTTCTAAGATGCATACAAAATTAGCTTCTTTTTTTTCTTTTTCTTTTTACAAAAAACCCCTATATTTTTGTAGGATGGGACGGACTAGGCTATAGATACTTACTTGTCTGTACTTTATTGTTTTAATGGTTCTCGAACTGTAAAGAAAAATCTCACAAATGAACGAGATGCAAACAACAACAAATCGGATCTCGATGATTGCATGAACCATGCATGAGAAAACAAACTGACCGGAGTTGAAAGCATAATGCAATTTGGGACATTGACGATATGCACCCCAAGGTCGTTTCGGTGTGGATGGCATCGGCTTGTTGTCATTTGTTTTGTGTCGCAGAAAAATTGTTGGTACAGCATCTTTTTTAAAAGCCATAACACATGGTATTCCCATATCTCGCTAAAGCCGACAAGCCAGTTCTGACAAATCGAAACTAAAGTGTATGCTGTCGCAACGGTCTCCGGCATTTTCTTCCTGTCCAGTATTTCCACGTTGTTTTAATCAAATTCACACACAGCTTTCTCACAGCAACATTACTAGGAAATGCGTGAAGACTAAATTTATCGGCTTTTGTATTGCTACAGCCGCCAACAACACGCCGTTTAACCATAATAAACACAAAATAAGCAATGAACAATGGCGCTGACTATCGAAAGGAGTTCCCTTCGTGATGTCACGGATCAAATCTTACGGAAATTCCCGAAACGAATTCAGCTGGTTCTGTTTTTCAGGGGAATATTTTTTAATGGAAAATATACCGGTATATAATTTTTAATTTTTTTTTTTTTAATTTTCTAATCATATTAAATAATATCTTGAATGACATAGCTCAATACATCATACATCTGGCACAGCACTTTAATGGTTGTCACACATCAACAAACCCACTGAACTGGATACACAAGAAGAATTGTTTTTGGTTTTAAATTGTTGACAACTTGGAAAAGTAAACTTGAGAGATTCTGGCTGTTTGGCATGGTGCAGCCTATGTGGCAATATTGGGTTTAAACTAGTTTAACTAAACTTGGATAATTAAACCAGTTTAAAATGTAAGTGTCAATACAATATTTCTCTATACTGCTACAGTTAAACTGGTACATTGTATAACTAAAACATTTCAGGATGTGGTTTAGTTAAAACAGTTTAAATGTAAATGTGAACACAAACTGTTTTAGTTAAACTAGTATACGGTGGAAGGAATAAGCAGTAGGTGCGTTAGCAATGGCCTAACAGACTTGTAGCCCATTGTTGTTTTGATGTCTTGCAGATAATTACACTTCTGCCTTATTGCGGTACAACTATATTGCTTGTTTGAACGCTTGTCATTTCCAACCAAAAGTGTTTTAGCTAAACCATACTAGTTAAACCAGTTCAACTTGTGAACAGAGCTACAGACCACTCCAATCTTTAAGTATTTGAAAATTCTTCCTCCGACATTACATTATATTTTGACAGGAAAGAAAATTTGCTGTTACTGATAGGTGTTTAAACTTACGATAACTCCGACAGTCATATTTGCTGTCACTGATAGGTGTTTAAACTTACGATAACTCCGACAGTCATATTTGCTGTCACTGATAGGTGTTTAAACTTACGATAACTCTGACAGGCTAGAATGTTAAAGAAACTTGCTGCTATCACACAAGCTACTCTGTAATTAACACTAAAAGATCATTCATATACATTTTCCCCACAGACCGGAAAGCACATACCACAGCCTTTGATACTCCAGTCATGAAAAATTGGTCGAAACGAAAAATCTATTTTATTAAATGAATAGGCATCAAAATAAGCATTGTGTCTGGTAACCCATTTACAGGTTACCACAAAATATAGCCTGGTAACCAATAGGTTACCACAACTATATGAAAGTTAGACTTGAATTCCTGTTACTACTACCAATTTTAATGCTAAAATGAGGACGTTCTGAAATTGTATTAGTGCGTGCGAACCTTGTTACGAGAAACAAAATCCGAAAGTAAATTTATCTAGTAGGCACTTGATTCCCGAAAAGGATTTTAGAAATTGCTTGCAATTGCACAAGCTCGCACAAACATCGGTACAATTTTGTACAAGAAAATAAAATGCGGAAGTAAATTTATCTAGTGGATGCTGCTTAAATGTGGATTGACTATAATTGCTTGCAACTGCACAAGTGCGCATGAATATCGATGCAATTCCTTACCAGAAAATAAAATGCGGAAGTCCGGAATGCATTGCCTGGTTTATGTTCGGAAATAAAACTACCGTTATGTTGAAATTTTCTTACATGTGGTAACCTCCCGGTGACCTGAACAACCATTCTCGACTTATTTCGATGCCTGAATGAAGATGTACAGCCTAATATTAATTTTATTGATTGATAATAATACTGTCTCACCAACAGAAGAGTTACTCTAGTGTGATGTTACAGGTCTGTAAGGACATGTCATTCCATAGTATACTCTGCCAACTAATTTCAAAAGAGAAACATTCACTTATAGCGATGGTTATGATATTGTCTTGCGATGTATCATGTACCCTGTATCACAATATATGTTATTATATATTATTCACAGCAGTGTCAACAGTATATTGAGGAAGATTTCTTAGAAAATAAAGAAAACACAGAGTACAAGTTCAAATCGATTATTGATACTTCAAAACATGTGGCTAATATGGGTGTACTAAAGTGTATTTAGTAATTGTCAATCCCTTTTTCTTCTTCTCACAACTGTGGTTAGAGAAGAAACAACAATAGTTGAGTCCAAGAAATAGGTGCCACCCACTGATAATGAACTTTTATGAAAACCATCAAGTATAAGGGTATATCTTAATATATATTATACTGTAATTTACCCATGATATCCATGTCATAAACCCATGTGATAATTTAGTATATTAACCCGATTAATAATGGTATGCATATCTGCAAGGTCTCTAGGTAAGGTATTGCTGTGGATGGGTCATTTGTTTAAAAACCAACAAGACCTGTATACCTGAGTGTAACGTTTACAAAGATTTATTTAAAATAAATACCAATTAATATGATATTTTCCATATTAAAAAAAATACTTGTGACGAATCCTCTATTTATTTACCCTTTGACTGATAATATATATTGGTATAAGAGTAAAGTATAACATTTGGTAATTCTGACATAGTCTTAGAGAGGAAACATGCAACATTTTTCCTTTGGTAGCAAGGAATCTTTTATATGCATCACCCTACAGACAGGATGGCACATATCATGGTCTTTGATATACCAGTCATAGTGCAATGGCTGGAACAAGAAATAGCCCAATGGCCCACTAGTGGGGATCTATCCTACACTGACCGAGCATCAAGCCAACACTTTACCACTGGGCTATGTCCCACCCTGCTATATGAGTAATACCACACACACACTGCTGAATCCAGTGTTGATGTGAACCAATCCATAAAACTTGTGTATGCATACTTACTTGTACCGTACAGGATTAAATTACTCTGGGGTTTTTTCAACTGACCAAAAGAAGAACAACAACCCAAAAATCTCTTCTAGAAATTAAATTTAAAAAGGATAATATTAGTGTTTGACAATATCACTTAAAATTAAGTGCAAATAAAAATATGAATAAAATATAGTTGACCTAATAATAAAAGGGTGTTTAATAAATGTTTCCATATATAAAATAGGTAGCCCAGTGGTAAAGTGTTCACTTGATGTGTGGTCGGTCTAGGATCAATCCCCGTCGGTGGACCCATTGGGCTATTTCCCGTTCCAACCAGTGCTCAACAACTGGTGTAACAAAGGCTGTGGTATGTACTATCCTGTCTGTGGGATGCTGCATATAAAAGATCCCTTGCTGCTAATTGAAAAGAGTAGCCCATGAAGTGGCAACAGCGGGTTTCCTCTCTCAATATCTGTGTGGTCTTTAACCATATGTCTGAGGCCATATAACCATAAATAAAATGTGTTGAGTGTGTCGTTAAATAAAACATAAAACAAAACTCAACAAAATATTACTGCATGTAAGTATAATTCATATGGTTGTAATAATTTAAAAATTGAAACTCTAAATATCCAACTGTTCTGTAAGACAAGTGCCTATTTTTTTACTTGTCTCATTTGACATGTGCTTGTTCCACCCAAATGTTTCATTCTGCTGAAAGAATTGAACACTATTTAATGGGTCTTTCATTAGGGAGAAAAACATCATCAATTATAGCAGTGTAAATATCATTTTGTCAATATATTGTAATTTATAATGAACTTCTGTTTGGACAAGTTTTTACAAAATGTTTCTAATCTTACACCCAAGACTACATGTCGCAGACAAGTCTTAACAGAGCACTAAGTCATGAAGGTATTACTCATTTATTTCTTACAGTTTTACTCAACATTTCTAGATTAAATACTGGTTTCTGCTACCAAATGCATCACATTTATAAAGTGCAGTCACGTTTTACTACAAATTGCATTCACTGGCTAGACTTGAGAAAAAAAGATGTAGGAAATATTTACTTCCTTATTAAAGTGTGTCAAGAGGGTGTATGACTGTTGAAGATGATACTGTTCTAAGTCTAATATTTAAAATTCTATAAAATTTATGTCTCTGTCCAAGTAATAAGAACTGTAAAAACTAAACTGAAATGAGACTAATCTCAAGTTGATTTTATTTAAATAAATTACCATTATAAGACCAGTAAAAAAATTAAAATAAGTATAATTATTTTATTTTGTTATTTTTTAAATAAAATAAAATAACATTTTCCTTGCTGTAACAGCACAGTGATAACAATGGCTCAGCTTCCATTCTTTTCAATTAGTATTTCTTCTATTTTCACTAAAAAATATTATTAAAAAATGACAAACTGACCAACCAATTAACCCCAAACTAAGATAGTGGGCACAAATCCTGATACTAAAAATTAATATTGATTTAAATGATTGGTCAGGTTACAAAAAACTACATTTATTATTATTTATATTTTTTAAAAAGAAAAAAAAAGAAAGAAAAAATAAGAAGACTACAACTTAAAGCTCTTGAGGTCAATAATCTCTAGCAGTGTTACATGTATTGCCTATGACTAGCTTCCAGCCGGTAATAAATCTGTCTCCGTCGCATAGTCAATAACTAATTTACAAGTCCAACACCTCTTACACTGACCACCACTTGCACCAAACAAACAGATCCAGTTCCAGTCTGACAGGCCAAACATATAAAGTGACCCTTCATTAATGACTAACACCTGCTGTAATTTAGTATCTAATTAACAATGACATCACTATAACACTGTTACACTGATTAGAGGCGACAGACTGTACAGGCACTGTGCCCTTACTGTGGAATCATTGATAAAAAGTAATAAACTGCAAGGCAGTTTTATTCTTGTAAGTAACATAATGCTGTTAGGTGTATTGCACTAAATCAAATCCTATAGACGACAATAGAAATATATGGCTAATATTAATTACACTGTTTCAATCAGCATACTTATACCACAGATATAAATACTGCAACCCCTCAACCTTAAACTGAATCAGAGGAAATGGGGTGGGGTGGGGGGTGGGGGGTGGGGGTGGGGGTGGGGGATGAGTATGCATGAAGCATCTTTGATTATCCTAGTTCCATACAAAAACTGACATCTTAATTTTTAGTAGCACATTGTATATTTCAAGCAAAATAGTACTGATTCAAATTACAAAAGGTTACTGACCAGAAGAAATGACAATTTATGGCAAGTCCTGTCATATATACTCAAAGGCAAAAGTTACTGTGACATGGATTGTTTGATGTAATAAATTTGTGAATGGATTTATGGATGTAAACCAGAGAAAATGTGCATGAAACAGCTCAAAGAAATGCAACCAAGCAGTTGTTGCAGCGACTGCATGCTTTGTGCAAGAAACATGGAATATTCGGGAGAAATCCTGTCCAGTGTTCACCATAAAAGGCCAGACATTCAGTTGCAAATCATTGCCACTCTGTGCAGCCTTCAGAAGTCAAGAAGTCAGAAAAACACCATTAGTGAACTGTTCCTCGTGCCACGCCTCAGTGAAAATGACAGATGGCAAATCATAGGGATACTTGAATCTGGAACCTTGCAGCATCATGTCGCACATCAATTCAACATCCACAGAAACACCACATGGCACTTATGGCAACAATATCAACAAAACAACCAGGTCAGGGACCGTCCCTGTAGTGGCCGACCACCCATGACAACTCCTTGCCAAGACACATGGATCCGAATCATGCTGATTCTTCCTCAGATCAGGTATTTTCTCCAGCGTTTAGTGGCCTCAATGAGACGACGGTGCCAGGCCTACAGTATCAATGCTCAAGGTGGACACACTCGCTACTGACTGTGTGAACTTTGCTCAGGACCCCCTCTAGTGATGTGGCTCATTTGCATATGGCAGGTGCGCCCTTTTCATGGACTATTGTTAGTTTCCATACCTTCGGACATTTCTCTTTCCATGTTATAATGTTTCATACACAGCAGTAAAAACTTACCATCAATTATCTTTGTCTTTTGTGTGTCACAATAACTTTTGCCTTTGAGTAAATTATATTACCAATTACTGCAGTCAGGCAGTATTTATTTGCTCTGTTTAAATACAGACATGCTTTGAACTTGTAAGAAACGTCTTGGTATACCAACCTGTACATAGATCCAGTAAGAATGTCAAAGCCAGGGTTGATATAACTTTATTGACTGTTCATGAAAAACAGTTCTCAAAAAGGAACATTTCCACAGAAATACACCATGAATGCTCATGACTAATGCAAATGTTTCTGTTCAATAATTAAAGTTTGTTTTGTTTAACGACACCACTAAAGCACATTGATTCCGTTTAACGTACTATAATTGTGGCTAGGGAAAAGAAACTGAAAGAATTCTAGTTCTGTATCAAAGTGCAATGTTAGTCTACAGTTAGGGAGTGCTGTAAACACAAGGTGGCCGTGACCCGATCACCAGGTGAGATAGGAGACCTGCTGCTTGTCACATACACTACTCTTCTAACAGGGGGTGGGATTTAGCTCACTCAGTTGAGTACTTGCCTGAGGTGCTTGCGTTGCAGGATCGAACCACCTTAATGGATCCATTCAACTGATTTGTTTAGTTTTTCTCATTCCGGCCAGTGTACCACAACTGGTCAAAGGCCTTGGTACATGTTTTCCTGACTATGGAAAAGTGTATATAAAAGATACCTTGCTACATTAGGAGAAATTTAGCGGGTTTCCTCTGATGACTATGAGTCAGAATTACGAAATGTTTGACATCCAATAGACGATAATTAATTAATCAATGTGCTCCAGTTGTGTCATTAAACAAAACACTTTTTGTTGTTGTTATTCTTCTAACAAGAGAAAGCAGGTTTACATGCCCACACCCTCATACAAGACAGCACACAACCCAGGCTTTGGTATACCACTCTATGGAAGTAATCACTGTGATGAATAAGCCACTGGGTCTATGGGATATCAATCCTACTTCAGTTTTGATACCAACTCCATATGATACTGGCTACTAACAAAAATAGGGAAACTAAAATTAAACTGTGTTAAATGAAGCACTGTACAAAGTTCCCCAGTATAAAATGTGATTCATTTTCTGTATGGAAGTTAAACATTTTATTTTTATATAATTAACCAATAACACTAAGTACTGGGTAATGATACCACTGGGACTAAGTGTGAGATGACATTTTTCACTATGGACTATTTGACCCTGACTAAAGTTCTTTCATGATATGATTTTGTTTTGTTTTGTATGAAATCTACTAGTAAAAAGCAGCAGCAGCAAAATAAATAAATAAATAAATAAATAAATAGTGAGTGTGAGTGTGAGTGTGAGTGTGAGTGTGAGTGTGAGTGTGAGAGTGAGAGTGAGAGAGAGATTTTCAATTGGAGTAGAACATCATTTTACTTTAAAAAAAAACCCAAACAATGTTTTGCTGTACAGAATATGAGGTCACATATTTGAACAAATGCACTCTTGAGCAAAGAAGATAACTAATACTTGAAGACATACCATCACACAGGGCCATGTTAGCGGATGGGTAAGCTGTATTTGCTATTTTTATCAAAAGCGTTTTGTTATTATATTTTATTAAAGCAGGGCTGCACAGCAGATAACCTACTAAAACAAATTCAATTATTCACAAAAATATGAACAAAACTGAGAGGTGATGACTATGCCGTTGGCTGAATAAAGTACTTTTAAGAACAAATTCAAAAGGTGTTGTAAGATTTTAAAAAGTTTAGTGTCATGGTTCAAAATGTTTTAAATGTCAATTTCTTTTGGTTTCGAATATTATAGATAAAACATCAAATTGCTGACATAATCAAGCAAAGCTTTACATTACTTATGTATTCTAATGTCTTAATGCAGGCTCTACAGTAGCTTTCTTCAAAGTATTACTTCTAAGAAAGTTACACGGACAGATGCATTTTAAGATCATCGTTTGTGTTTAACATGAACTGTTCTCTAATTTCCTTGAAGACTCTTTATATAAACATAATCTGCAACAACACCTGTCAAATTCTTATCTAAACACTTTGCATACTTGTTATGAACACACAATACCAGATGAGGTAATCTGATGTATAATGGCCCTAGCCAATATAGGCAAGACTCAACTACAGGGTACTCCCAGTACCATTAGTAGGAGATATAATTTAGTTATAACAATATGGAATTATTTAACAATATGGAATGAGTCTGATGCCCTAACACTGTGCTCTCTAAATAGAAATTATTCAAATTTATTCAGTCAGCAACATCTAATGAATTACATATTCATAAATGTATTCATGTATCCTATATTATATTATTTAAATATCATACATATATATTTTTTAGAAATAAAAGAAATGAAAGTGTATTGGAACAGGTGTAATTTTAACATTAGGCCTACCTGTCAAGATCAATGAGTTCATCAGCTAATTTACGGAAGTTATCCATTGACATAAAAACGCATGACACAAAACTGAACTGCTGTTACAATTTGCAAAAAAACCTATATCACTATCTTGGTACAAAGTGACGCTTAATCTGGCTACACGTGGTATAAGTAGTGCTGAAATGCGTGCCACTCAGATTATCAGTTGAGAACAAGGAAGTGACCCAGCTGATTAGGAAATCAGAAGACCAATCACATCGATATTAGCCTGTCTCTTCTGGGTCAAAAACATGCAGTTCTTATTGGCCAACTACGGTATGCAAGAAAATGTGTTGGTAAATTGTGTTCAATCAAATTCCATTCTGTAAATCTATTCTTAAAAAGACAAAAGATAATCTTTCAGGAAGGTGATAATGTCAGACTGTAAATGTGAATGACGAAGAATTTATTAGTTTATATTGCTGTGTAATCTGTTTACGTTTGTGATGTAGTGTTTTTACCAACACTATATAACCGTAAATAAAATGTGTTGAGCGCGTCGTTAAATAAAACATTTCCTTCCTTCCTTTGTTTTTATTTTATCAGACCATGTATTTATACATCTGTCATTTGATTCAATGGGGTGGGAGTGTGGAGGTCAGTGGTACAGCACTCACTTGAGTAGCGATAGCATGCTACATCAAAAGTCATGGCATGTTCTTTTCTGTCAATATGAAATGCAAATGAAAGAACTATTTTTGATTTTGATAGAGGTAGCCTATGTGCCAGCAGCAGGTTTCTTCTCTCACTTGACGACAGTGAATCTAATACAAAGGGATGGGTGGAGGTTGTGATACCCAACTTGTACATTTACATTGACTCCTACACTTAAAAGGATTGCAATTAACATGGATGTAATACATATCAGTGATTAGTGTTGTGTAATATATTAGCCAAGTGTCGTTGAATTGTAAAAAAATCCCTAATCTTTCACTTTGTTCACATTCATGAGATTCTTGAAATATTCTTCACATATCACAAAAACAAATTTCAGATATTCTTACTGTGTAAATACTAACTAAAGTATACATTTTTAAACAGCTTTTTGTAAGTGACATTTTACACATTGGGAGGGACTTGTAAGACAAGAAAGGTATCACATAAAACAGATTTAGGGGTTCTACAGGTACTTGTATGAGCAGGACTCGAACTTAAGACTCATTCTCCAATGGCAATGTTTAAAATAATTGCTACAGGTGAAACAGCTCACCGCCAGCAATTTTGAGACTGCCTATGGCAATTATGTTTAAAAGTGACATTTTCAGCAAATAAACATGACTGAAAGGTTATTTTGCTATATGTAGACGGAAGTTTGATTTGTTTAATGACACCACTAGAGCATTCATTTATTAATCATTAGCTATTAAATGCCAAACATTTGGTAATTTTGACATAGTCTTAGAGAGGAAACCTGCTACATTTTTCCATTAGTAGCAAGGGATCTTTTATATGCACCATCCCACAGACAGGACAGCATATACCACAGCCTTTGATATACCAAAAGTTGTACACTGACTGGAACGAGAAATAGACAATGGGCCCACCGACAAGGATCGATCTCAAACTGACTGCGCATCAAGCAAACACTTTACCACAGGGCTACGTCCCGCCCCTACGACAATTTATATCTCAACGACAGCAACTGTTGTTAAGTTCGAGCCCTGTACAAGTTGTCAACTGCAACCTCCCCCCGGTCTAAAGCTGAACTTACTTGAAAGCCTTTGCACTCTTCTTGAGCCCAAGCTGTTGGAGGAAGTTGTCAGAAATGCTCGGCATCACGGGATCAGACGATGGTGCTGGTGGGATAACGGCGACATTCATAAGGGAATCTGAATTCAGTGGTATGGTATTGTTTGTATCCATCTGTTCTTGAAGGTCTGGCAGCTTCATAAATCTCATGTGTTCTCGCTTCTTTGCTAAATTCGACTGCAAAATTAGAATTTGAAATCATCAATGGCACCGGGATCAGAGATAGGTGAGTGGCACTATGATTATAAAGAGTGGTGGATTTACAGGACTGTTTTAAAACAAAAATAATGTGGAGAACATCTTGGAATGGACAAGATTATGAGATCATTCTCACAACACAAGTATTTCTAAAGTTTTATCTTGCTGGTGGACTAGATTGCCATAGCTAAGATGTAATACAAAAAATAAACTAGTTTTTTTCCCTTTTTCTTCCTCTCAAATTTTACATATGTCAGTATACACAACATAAAACCCATGCTATTACAAATGATGCCAGTATACACTTCATAAAAACCCATATATCAAAACTGAAACCACTCCATTGTTGCTGTAGTATAGATTTGTATGATTATAACGTAACACTAAAATAATAAGTTGTATGTACATATGTGATAAACAGATGTCAGCAACAAATACTGTCAAGTCCTTGACATCAAATTATGTTCCGGTAAACATGATTTTTGTTCTGATTTATTCCACATTGGCATTTATCTTGCATAGCTAGGGATGGGGTTGAAAAATACTTAATTGTTTTGGTACCGACTGTAACAAAAGACCAAACAAATAAACAATAAACTGATATATGCTAGAGAAACTGACAAATTTACTTTACAGAAACAAATCAAGGATTCACTTTTATCATTTTTATAGTAGCCTATGCCTGTGGTTAGCAAAAAAAAAAACAATTGAAGAAAAACTTTGACCCATAGTCTTTTTATAACCTATACAATTTTATTTAAAATGTTTTTCCACATGCATTGTGATGAACAACCATAGGTGCAACTATAAACCAAATTTCATTGATCTTGGACTAATTTTGTGAGAAAAAGAGCTAAATGCAAAACTTTAATGTTGATTTAAACACAAAAGCTGATGACATCATCACTATTGCCAGAAAAGTAATACCTATAAATTGCATTTCAACTCCATAAAAGTGAGACAAAAATCAAACCATGTGCAATAAATTTTAGTGAATTGTTTGAGTATAGCCACCACAGATTTTTTAAGGTTTAGTTATATACAGACTGTCATATATCAAATTCTAATACACCTGGAACAGACTTTATTTGATTTTAGATTATCATCATTAACATTGATTATATTCTAGATGTACTACGGTAACAAGTTTTCGGAAGACATGTTGCTGGAAGCCTTTGACAAGCATGTAACTAAATCACACAGTTATACATTAACAATATTTAGCATCATACTCATTTCATGCATCAGCTATTGTGTTCATGACGTGGAATTTCCACTATCTTTTCGTTCTGATAAGATACAACAGATATGTGCAACCAAGGTAACCACCAGAAAATGGACGAGGTTTTCATATTTGTATACTGTCAGACAAAGAAAGCTGCCATCCAATCTATGCCAGCTATATCAAATAAAATAGATATCTAATGCTGTCCAAAGATGTTCTAAAACCACCACCCCACAAACACACCAACAAAAAACAACCCAACCCCAAAACACCCATCCAATATTTCTAGTTTTATCTTTGATCAAGAGTTTGAATGTACATTCTGTTTTTTGTACCAGTATGAACATTCACATGAAAGGGATAGAATTAAAGAAGATATTTAGGCTTAACCATTATGAAAGTAAATATGGTTGTTTGGTATGTAACATTTGGTTATTTTAACATTTTGGAGAGAGAGAGAGAGAGAGAGAGAGAGAGAGAGAGAGAGAGAGAGAGAGAGAGAGAGAGAGAGAGAGAGAGAGAGAGAGAGAGAGAGAGACAGAGAGAGAGTAGTGTAGCTGTTTGTTTCAGGTGGCATTGTGCCAAAGAAGAAAATTCCATGTCAAAGTTTGAGGTACACTGTTAAACATTTGCAGAGTTAAAACAGCAACAGCTCTGATTTGTAGTAATATGTGACACTGATTATTTGTGTAAATACTATTATCTATTGCCAATAAATTAATACACTTCAATTTATTATGCATTTGTTATGCAGAATATAGATGAGGTTAAAACCAAAGTAAAGTTTGTTTTATTTAATGACGCCACTAGAGCACATTGATTTTTTATCTTATCATTGGCTATTGGACGTCAAACATATGGTCATTCTGACACTGGTTTTTAGAGGAAACCCGCTGTCGCCCACATAGACTACTCTTTTATGACAGGCAGCAAGGGATCTTTTATTTGCGCTTCCCACAGGCAGGATAGCACAAACCATGGCCTTTGTTGAACCAGTTATGGATCACTGGTTGGTGCAAGTGGTTTACACCTACCCATTGAGCCTTACAGAACACTCACTCAGGGTTTGGAATCGGTATCTGGATTAAAACTCCCATGCCTCGACTGGGATTCGAACCCAGTACCTACCAGCCTGTAGACTGATGGCCTAACCACGATGCCACTGAGGCCGGTAGGTTGAAACCAGTGCAGAGTACCCAAAAATAAATGTGAGGTAAAACACAAGTTTTTTAATTGATGTACTGCTGGGTGTTTTGATACGCTGCCTACATCAGTTTTATTAGAAAACGTTAACATCATGGGCAACAGGAATTGATTTGGTACAATAGAACCTTTAAAATATTGTGGGCTGGATGTAGCTCAGTGATAGAGCACTCACGTACAGTGCTGTAGGGATAATGTACAAGGTATCTTGCTACTACTTGGTAGGTGTAGCAACAGTGGCAACAGCAGGTTTCTTCTCTCATTTTATATCACATGTTGTATCAGAGTTATGGTAG
The DNA here is from genome assembly GCF_016097555.1 of Gigantopelta aegis. Classification (NCBI taxonomy): domain Eukaryota; kingdom Metazoa; phylum Mollusca; class Gastropoda; order Neomphalida; family Peltospiridae; genus Gigantopelta; species Gigantopelta aegis. The sequence continues at coordinate 2,140,683 of NC_054702.1, forward strand.
AGTTAGACTGTCAACTCTCATGACAAAGTTGGCCAACTTGACAGATGCGTTGTAATTACCCCAACTCCCGACTTAGATGGATGCACTCAGATTACTAATGGGTTATATGACTAGTTGTAAGAGTGCTCACACTAGCAAGTGGACAATCATAGAAGTCGTGAGAGCAAAAAGTTGGCCAACTTTGTCATGGCAGTTGGTAGTCTGATATTAGCATCAGATACCAAACAGCCATAAGTCAAAATGACCTGGGTGTAAGCAAACAAATAATCCTTTTTCTTTGGGGTTAGTACAATTCTACTTACAGCTAGAAAAAAACACACACCCATAGCAATAATAAAGTTTAAAATTTGACCTCATCAATAAATCTCATTCACTTAAGCCAAAATAAAATGTAGATATTTGCTGTCAGAGTGACTAACTTAGAAGGGAAATTCCTCTTTTCTAGCCCACATATATTCGAGCAGTCAAAGAGCTACCTTCTCTTCAGGATGTCATTTTCAAGCAGAAAGATATATTACCAGTATTAGCTAGGTGTCAGTGGGTCTAGAAATGTACCAACGTGTCAGAAATGTATTTTTGACTTGGCAATCTGAAGGTAAATACATACCACAGTATTTTGATCTTCCTAAAGGAAAAGAGACTAGTTAAAGTTAACACTTGCAGGCATAGTAGTTTTATTGTATATGAGTGTAAAGTTATGAAACCAACCATATGTCTTTAAAAATCAAAATGTTTTATTAAAAAAAAACTAAACTCATGGGATTTTTTTTATCCATACAGATTTTAAAGTCTGCTTCAGTTAGATCATATGTATATATTGTACTGTACATCACTTAAAACGTTTCATAAGAAAATAATTTAGGCAACTGTTAGTTCACATTACACCACTAAAATACCAAAAAGACATCTGTACATAAAACATGCCTGCAAGAGAATCTTTATTAAAACATTAAGAGAATACCTTGGCATGGCAGTAAGGGACTGAGACCATGCTTGGTGCCAAAATCCATCTTACCTGCCGGTTCACACACTGTAACAGATCACTGTTTTCCTACCTCATACTGTTATTGCTTTGTTTTACTATTGTGAGATGTGGAACTACACAATCACTGTCAGGTGATTATCACCTACTGTCAAAGGAAAAGAATGTTTGTTCCTTGATACAAACATAATACTTTACCAGCAGCTTTTATATATTTAACATATAAAATGAAAAAAAGGCCCTCTTCAAGGATAAATAGCTGGGTCATTCTACAAATTCCGGGATGTAGCCCAGTGGTAAAATTAGAACATTTGTTTCTAATTTTCATTATTATTCAGACTTACCTAGTACTAGCACAACAACAATGCTATACGACCCTGAGTTATAACCTCCACTGCAGAATTATCTCCCCTTGCCGGATGTATAACCTACACCCGTGCATGGGTAGACTGTATATCCTCGTTATCGATTCAGTCCGGAATGACTGAATCAAAAAAGACCTCCCTCGGGGCGGGTGGGAGGTAACGGTTGTTGTGCTAGTACTAGGTAAGTATGAATAATAATGACAATTAGAAACAAATTTTCTAATAGTCTTATTCAACTTACCGTACTAGCACAACAACAATGCTATAACAGACGTGATATAACACCGTTAAAGTACGAGAATTTAACATTAAAGGGAGGAGGTAAGAAAACAAGGAGGACTTACCCATTCAACCAGTAGTGTTCGTCTCAAGTAATGATACAGTGAAAAAGCAACCCACATCATACAAGGTATAAAATGTCAAAGTGACTTTTAAATTGAAGAACTACAACCCCAATTAAAAGTTAACAAGTTAACAAGGTGAGGAAACCCGCACACCAAGTAATGGTAAAAGACACTCGACTGCCCCAGATAGTCAACCATCCACCCCCCACTCTCCAAACAGGAAGTGGAGAACTATCTCCCAGAAAGACTGCCGCTAGCGACCAGACAAAATAAGGGTCACCCCTACTCGTGGCCCTGCACACCGAAATGACTTGCTGCCCTGCAATGACTGATTGAATCCACCGAGTTCCGTCCGGACCAACTAAAACCGGTCAAACATGTGTCGACCTTTCCAAAACCCCGCACTCATGACCTTGGAAATATCCAAAGAATCATGGAAATTAAGGGAAGCAGAAATCGCCCGAATCTCATGAGGTCAAACGGAGAAATTCAGCAGAACATGATCACCCGCCTTCTCATATGCCAGTTTGATGGTTGCAGCAATCCATCTCGACAAAGCATTCTTCGTAATGTCTCCCGGTTGGCGTGTGAAAGAGATAAACAGTCTCTTAGTGTTTTGCCGGAGATTTCTAGTACGCTCCAAATAGAATTTCAAAGCCCACACCGGACAAAGAAGTCTATCAGAATTATCCGCAGAAAGCGTACGAGATAAACACTGAATGATGGCCAGAGGAAACTCTTCCTCTGGCAACTGGTTCTTAGCCACGAAAACAGGATCAGTACGTGACGTAACTGACCCGTCCGTATTGTAATCCACCAAATCATGCAAAAAAGCATGAATCTCACTGAGACCAGAAACAAAGTTTTCCACGTCAAATGACGAAGACTGGCGAATTTCAAAGGCTCGTAGGGCTTGCCTTTGAGTGCATGCAGAACCAGAAAAACATTCCATTTAGGCAAAATGGAAGGCTTCTCAACCGTGTTTTGCAACGACTTAAGCAAGTCATGCAACACAAGATTCGTTGAGAAATCTTGATGTCCACACTGCCTCAGAGTAGTGAAAATGGACGACCGGTGACTTCTCACTGTCTGAACCTTCAGCTGTCTTTCTTGGACAATAGCCAGAAAGTACTCAGCTAAGTCATTAACAGTAGGCGACAAGGGATCCACGTCCCTCTCAATCGCCCAACGAACCCAAGCTCGCCAGTGGCACTGGTAGACCCTCTCCGTAGACTGGCGCTTCGAAGAGGAGACGAGCTCAGCAACCTGTTTAGAAAAGCCTTGGTTTCGGAGGGAAACCCTGACAACCGCCACATGTGAAGTCGCAAAACCTCCGGCTCCGGATGCCACTCTGTCCGACGCAGTCTCTGAATGAGCAGATCGGGTATCAATGGCAACCGCACCGGCTCCTGCACTAAAAGTGACAGGAGCGGAGGAAACCAGGCTTGAGCTGCCCAACTCGGGGCTATAAGCGTGACACGACAAGGTTGCTGTCTGATCTTTGTTAGAACCTTGCCAAGCAGAACTGGAGGGGGAAAGGCGTAAAAATCCAGTCCCGTCCAGTCCATGCTCAACGCATCGTACTCCAGTGCCAGTGGGTCTGGTACCGGCGATACAAACACTGGCAACTGACTGTTCAGGCGAGTGGCAAACATATCGAGTTGAGGACTCCCCCACAACAGAAGAACTCGATAAGCCACCATCCGGTGCAACATCCACTCTGTCTGAACTGGGGAACGACGACTCAAAGCGTCTGCCAAGACGTTCACGGACAAAGGAATGTGTTTGGCTGATAACACCACTCCCCAATCGTCGCACCATTCCAGAATCTCCAAAGCCGCAAGACTCAATGACAGGGACTTGGTGCCTCCCCACCGATTGAGGTATGCAACAACCGACGTGTTGTCCGACCTCAACAAAATTTGACGATGTCGAATAACAGTCCTGAAATGGAAACAAGCGCGATGCACCGCTTCCATCTCCAACAGGTTGATGTGACGACGCCTCTCTGAAGGAGTCCACACCCCTGACAGATGTTGATCCAAAAGGTGAGCACCGAACCCCTCGAGGGAAGCATCAGTAAACAGGACCAACTCTGGAGAAAGTGGGTGTAAAGGAACGGCCTGGGACATACACTTGTCCACTAGACACTCTTGTATCGGAAGAATGAACCAAGGCCCCAATGGTATCACCAAATCCCAGTTGAGACCATCCCACACCTGGGACAAATGCCATTGAAGCGCACATTCAGCGCCGCCAGCGATTCAAGATGGCATATCAACACATGGAGCATGCGCACTGACGCACTTTGCTCCACCAGAAGACGTTGCGCTAACATCATGAAATTGTGAAGTCGCGAATCCGTCGGAAGAATGGATGCCTCCACAAGGTTGAAAACCACCCCGAGATAAGTGAAAACTTGCGTTGGCACTAATTCCAACTTGACCCAATTTGTAATAAACCCCAATCGAAGAATCATGTTGATCACGAACTCCACGTCCACGAGACATGCCGTCCGTGACGCTGCCAGAATTAACCAATCGTCCAGGTAATTGTGCATCCGTATACCCAACAGATGTACACGCCCCACCACTGCCTTTACTACCCGAGTAAAGACGTGAGGGCTTGTGGCCAATCCGAACGGCAGAACTTGAAACTGTAAGCTCTGCCGTCGTAGAGGAACCGCAAGTACTTCCAAAAATCCCGATGGATTGGAACATGCAGGTAAGTGTCCTTCAAATCAATGGACGCCGCCCATTCCCACACCCGAAGCAAAGCGCGAACCGACTGAATTCAGCGGCTTCAGGTTTAGAATTGGTTGCCACTCGCCATTCTTCTTCTGGGCGAAGAATAGATGGGAATAAAATCCCGGAGTGCCCAAATCTACCTCCTGGATGGCTTTCTTGTCGAGAAACTCGACAACCATCTTCTCCACCAGTACTCGTTTGTCGACAGACGGTACCGCAGGTAACCGGGGGGAGGACATCAGTGGAGGGGGTGATGAAAACGGAATTTCAGCCGAAGCAGAGAGCAACAGCACCCCCTCCATGCCAAGCGGCGCTTCGGGTTTACTGGTATCACCATGAAGATGGCGAACAGACGAGGTGGCGCCCTTGCACCTACCACTTGTCCGCAAGCTCTTTGAACTGGACACCGACTTGCCGTCGGTCGGCAAGTCGGTATGGAGCACGACCCCGGAGGTTGCCACTGTGCTCCGCCCATCCCGTTCAAGTCTAATCATCCTCTTACGCTCGGCGTCTTTTGACAGCTTCTTAGCCTTCCCCCACGTGGCGGGGGACCAATTTACACAGATATGACACTGGCGTTCAAAACAACAAGAACGACATAACAAATGCTGATCAAACTGGGGCAGTCGTTTAAGACAACCCCCCTCGGCACACACAACCAACCGGTTGGAGCCCGAGGAAGCCATGTCAGACATTAACCCCCTGTATAAATCACCCAAAAGACCTCGTATGACAGAGTAAAACAAAATTACAAATTAATAAACAAATTGCCAATTTGACAATTTTTTTTACTACAGAACTCGAACACGACTGCAATGGAGGACTGCAGAATAAAAAAACAAGGATATACGGTCTACCCATGCGCGGGTGTAGGTTATACATCGGCAAGGGGAGATAATTCTGCAGTGGAGGTTATAACTCAGGGTCATATAGCATTGTTGTTGTGCTAGTACGGTAAGTTGAATAAGACTATGCTCGCTTGATGCGCGGTCGGTTTGGGATCGATCCCTGCCGTAGGCCCATTGGGCTATTTGTCGTCACAGCCAGTGCACCATGACTGGTATATCAAAGGCCGTGGTATTTGCTATCCTGTCTGTTGGATGGTGCATATAAAAGATCCGTTGCTACTAATGGAAAAATGTAGCGGGTTTCCTCTCTATGACTGTGTAAAAAATTACCATGTGTTTGACATCCAATAGCCGATGATTAATAAATCAATGTGCTCTAGTGATGTCATTAAACAAAACAAACTTCTTCTTCTACAAATTCTGAATATAATGTGTCCCTTCATCAACTAGATATAAAATAGACACAAATAAAGGTAAAACTGAAAATTAAAAACTATATTTTGTTCATATTTAATGACGCAACATTTTCAGCGATAAATGTTATTAACATGAATCGTATTTTTAAACAATAAAAAAAGAAAAAAAAGAGAGTAAAGTTTGTTTTATTTAACGACGCCACTAGAGCACATTGATTTTTGATTTTATCATCGGCTATTGGGTGTCAAACATATGGTCATTCTGACACTGGAGGAAACCCACTGTTGCCACATAGGCTACTCTTTTACAACAGGCAGCAAGGGATCTTTTATTTGCACTTCCCACAGGCAGGATAGCACAAACCATGGCCTTTGTTGAACCAGTTATGGATCACTGGTTGGTGCAAGTGGTTACACCTACCCACTGAGCCTTGCAGAGCACTCACTCAGGGTTTAGGGTTGGTATCTGGATTAAAAATCCCATGCCTCGACTGGGATCCGAACCCAGTACCTACCAGCCTGTAGACCGATGGCCTAACCACGACGCCGGTCAATAAAACAACTATGTAATACACCCACCTATGTTCAGCGTATCCTAACAATACAAATAAAAGCCACTCATTTAAAATTATGTAATGTATAAAATATTTATGAAAATTTTATTACATTAATATTGTGTTAAATATTTATGAAAAAAATCTAGTTCTTATGTTTGCAAAAAACAATCAAATAATAGATCAAACGTGTGTCCTCCAATATTGTGTCATTTCCGTAATTGTGTCATAAAACAGCCCTACAGAACAATAGTTTCTCTTGTCAAGATTGCTAATGATGCCATTAGAAAGTCTGCACCCTCTAAAGTTGGAAAGCAAAAGGTGGCTTGTTGATAGACGAAAATTAAGTTAATCTGACATATAAGTATGAATATTTTCTGGCGTATTTTAATTTACTGTCATTACCGTATAACCCATAAATTACACAGGCACTAGTTAACAAAATAAAATTTTTATTTCAAAGACATTCATTTCTAGCCTTCTAACTTCATGAGGCCCCATTTGAGTTCATATTTGTGTAATTGTCATTTCCGAAATAATCATTTCCGTAATGGCATTTGCATTACGGAAATGACACTAACACTTTATTTTTACATAAAAACAAAAATATAAAACAAGAATATAACAAAAACATAATATAATTATACTTAATCAATATACCTTTCAACATTTCAACCCATTATTTACAATTGCAGTGTGTCTATTTGATGTACAATTATTTATTACATTTTTCAGTAGTAAATGGGTTTATAGACTATAAGGTATTATTATGTGTGCGCGCACGCACGTATGCACACACACACACACACACACACAGACACATACACACGCTCTCTCACACACACACTCTCTCACACACACACACTCACATACATGTGTACCATATCTACTGTTTAAAACAAATCATTTTTCATTTCAACTTTTATGACTACAAATGACAAAGTTAAGCATGGTTTTCAGCAATGCAGAATGTGTCACGAGAGAGAGAGAGAGAGAGAGAGAGAGAGAGAGAGAGAGAGAGAGAGAGAGAGAGAGAGAGAGAGAGAGAGAGAGAGAGAGAGAGAGAAAGCTTAGTCATCAGCGAAAAGGTATGGTGAAAACAGCAGTCAAAATGATGAAGAGATAAACCAGTAGCCCATGGCTATGGTATGTGCTATCCTGTCTATGGAAAACTTCAAATAAAGCATATGTATATCTAAACAAGAGTACCGGTAAGGTACATGATACGCCCATCACGTTTGATGGAAAACGATATGATGTTCAGAATAGACAAATTATTTGATTCATTTGTATCACAGTGACCTAGTAATTCTATGTGACACCCCACCATCCCAAGTTGTTCCTACAAGTGAGGTCTAATGGTCCTGTATGCATCTGTATGGAAGATGTGATCCAGACAGGGATTTACTATTATGTGCAGTAGATCATGAAAAGTAGGTCACAGTGACCTAGTAATAGTATGCGACACACTGCCATCCCAAGTTGTTCTTACACCTGAGGTTATATGGTCTTGTATGCAAGATATGGTCGGACAAGGATTTACTGTTATGTGCAGTATACCATGAAAAGTAGGTAACAGTGACCTAGTATGCAACACACCGCCATCACATGTTGTTCTTACATGTGAGGTTTAATGGTCCTTTCTTACCCACTGGACCGAATTAGTCAGCTTTTTACAGTGCTAGAAAAAGCTGTCTAGCACCCTGATGCTAGATAAATCTATTTAACACCCCAGTGCTGGACGATTTCTACATACGTGTGATATCATAACTCATGTGGTTCGATGACTGCCATCATAACTCATGTTTTTCAGAATTCTGTTTGTCATTTAATGTTGTATCATTGTTTTAAAAATATTTAAACAAATTAATATTTTCAACTTCATATTTATTGGAAAGTTGTTACATTTTTAAGTTGTTGCATAATGTGGACTATATTTCTACAATAAACAAACCCTAGCTTACAAAATTAATGTTTTTTCAGTGTAATTAAATTAGCAAGAAAAAGAATCAATCACTGTTGTGAGGTATAGATAAGGCAAGTCCAATCCTCAGAACAAAATGTTTTTGTAAACCTCGGCCCTCACAAAAAACAATTTGTCCCTCAGGTTGGAATTGCCTTATCTATACCTCACAACGGTGATAGATTCTATTAGCAGGGTATGCATTTTGGATTTTTCTTGATTGGTCAATCGGGCCACTCACAGCAACACTTTGACTCGCCCATACAACTTTTGAATGGCCAGCGACCGAATTTCATTAAAGAAAGAGAAGTTACTTAAATCGCACTTTACAAACATGTTATCATATCATACAAACAATAACAACAACACAAAAGAATTAAACAGAACTTGTTTTAGCTGTATTACAAAATTAAATTATAATTATTATGTTGTCACAGGACCCACACAAATCAAACATCTGGAATGTTTTACCAAGGCTCGGTCTTGAAATGAATAAGATGCTATTAATAATTATGGTCGCATGACGAGGAATTAAAAAATACTAAGCTGACAGCAATCTATGTTGACATCGTTCGCAGTTATGATTGGGTCTTTGGTATAGTAGAATCTAAAGCGTACGAACACAATGTAACTTTGGAAAACCTCAGGCTCGTAACAAAATCTTTCTGTGGAACATAGCATAGCGGAATGTGACGAGTTGATCCGATTTAACTAAATGGAAAGTAAAAACGGACATGGCCTAGGTGTTCCGATTGAACCTACGAATACATTTACGTAAAAAAGAGAGAGTAAAGTTTGTTTTATTTAACGATGCCACTAGAGCACACTGATTTTTTATCTTATCATCGGCTACTGGATGTCAAGCATATCGTCATTCTGACACTGTTTTTTAGAGGAAACCCACTGTCGCAACATAGGCTACTCTTTTATGACAGGCAGCAAGGGATCTTTTATTTGCGCTTCCCACAGACAGGATAGCACAAACCATGGCCTTTGTTGCACCAGTTATGGATCACTAGTCAGTGCCAGTGGTTTACACCTACCCATTGAGCCTTGCAGAGCACTCACTCAGGGTTTGGAGTTGGTATCTGGATTAAAAAACCCATGCCTCGACTGGGATCCGAACCCAGTACCTACCAGCCTGTAGACCAATGGCCTAACCACGACGCCACTGAGGCCGGTTACATTTACGTGGTCAAGGTTTTCCGAATACATAATTAAAACTGGCCGAGCCATTCCAAATAGTTTTAGACTTCGACAGACTGGTGAAGTGGTCGCTATCATGTCCTATATGGATTTGGTACCACAGATACTAATAGGAAACTAGTTGAAAACAATAAATAAAAAATAACTTTCCGATCTCTTACAAACATTAGTTATGCATTTTGATAGATACATAGTACAATATATGCGGAAATTTTCGGTCACCAGATGGGCGACACGTGATAAGGTTTTGACTTACCCGATGCTATTTTGACTCGCCATGGGCAATCGGGCAACCATAAAGTGCACACCCTATATTAGTATGCATCTGTATGGAAGATATGGTCCGGACAAGAAAAAGTTAACAGACAGATAGGCAGTGCTCTGGCATGAGGGTAGATAACTAATTTTATTACCCTAGCAGGCACTCATAATGGGGAAAATAAAAATCATGCATTGGTTTAACGTACCCTACTATTGGACGATTTGACGCCAACAAACCAATCATCTTGTCGGTACTAAATATGATGTCAACACAATGTGGCAAAGCACACACAATGACGTCACGTAGTTTAAAGCGTTTGCATTTACGTCTTTCTGGTTTCAGTGTTAAACTTGTAATAAAATGGTACTTTAATGCAATTCATTATACTGTATATATATTTTTTTTTTTACAGAATATTTAGAACTTGGGTTTTTGAAAATTATCTCTGAACCGTGAATGGAATACAAAGTTAAAGCAATACCCAGAACAGTAAAGTAGTTTATGTCATTTCTATATCCATGGACATGTAGCTGATATAGGCTATATTGAAAATAAAGGCTTTTAAAACCCCCCAAATAGTTGGGGTAATAAATAGAATAACAAACTCATTACCAGTTATTATCAAATTTATGTCCCTCGTGAAATAATGTTCACTTGTCACTTGCTAAAGCTTGCGACAAGTGAAGATTATTTCACGAGGAACATAAATTTGATAATAACTGGTAATGAGTTTATTATCCTCTATTTTTTTTATATGTCAATCTATGTTCTTTCTTTCTTCTTTTTTTAGGTAGTTATTAAAGGAGAACACACCCTAAAATTGGCAGCATGTAGCTCTGTCAATATTGCTGGAGATTTTACAGAATATTTTGACAGAAATTAGATTGAAATGTATGCAAAAATTAATGTTGATCTTCAAAATCCACCCAGTTTTATTTCTGACTTATATTCTGCTCCTGAGTATTTCATACTGAACAAAACAGTAAAAGAAAACAATTTTAAATTTATATTAATTTTCGTTTTTAATGCACAGGGTTATAAATGAAGATATACATCCAGACAAAAATATATTTATACTTACCCTAAGATACCAACATTAACTGGAGATTAAAATCAAGTGACCTCTTATCTAAGAGAAAAGCACAGACTTTCTGAATTAAGAACACAGTTAGCAGAACCCCACATGACGGTGAACTGTTTGGAGCACCTGTACTAACATTTTCTTTCTTTGTCTCATCAGTAAGTGCAGCACATAAAATAGCCTACCGACATTAAGCCATATATCTATGCCAGAAACCAAACTAGTCTCAACACATGAGCAAGATTGGACTGCATGTAGACCACCTGCACTGTTATTACCGGTAGTTGCAAAGCATATAGAACACTCTAACATATCAACAACAAAAAATAAAATAAAATAACCATTACAAAATTGAGTGTTTTCCTGATAATTTCAATATTTTTAGAAAAAAGATACAAAATAAATCAATTCTAATAAATTAATACATACTGCATCATAAAAAAAATTCTGCTGTCAAAGATTTTGGTTATCAGTTGGTCAAGCCAAAACAAAATGTTTCACACCATATTTATATTAAATTACTGGTAACCATGCTCACCATAGCAACCAAAGTTTCATTGGCCCACTGCCAAAGTCCTGATACTGTGAGTTTAATACAACCCAAATAAACAGTGTGCATACTAATAAATACGCAGTAATGGACCTGTCATTCCCACTGGCAGATCCAGTGTGGGGAGTTGGGGAGTAAGCAGAAGAGGGAAACATGCAAATAATGATTAACAGATCTGTGAACCAAACATTTAAAAAGTAATTTAAATTTATTTTGGATATTATGAAAAGTTTTGGATACTGTAAATCATAAAATGTTAAGTGGCCATAACATTTAGCAAACACCAAATTAATACCAGCAGGCAAGACTATTAATAAATGGATTTATCAGAACAATTCTATTGTGTAAACAACATAAATGACAATTAAAAAAACAAAACAATTTCTCTTCTTTTTGGGTATATTATTTTGTTTTTAAAAGTTCAGGCTTATTGAAAACATAATTCACTATTGTTTGGTATCTACGTATACTTTTTACAATATATATGAAGTATCAATAAAACAAATTCCAAAGATTTACCCGTTTTTAATATATTCGCAATAAAAAGTCGTGTTTTCCCCATCGACTGCCAAAACACCTCACGACTCCTCGAGCTAAGTCACGTGACCCTGTGACACGCTATGCGGCATAACATGAAAGCGTTATTGTGCACAGCCTTTCATACCTGACTTGACCTTTTCACACATTTGATTTGGAATGCTTTTTTTTTAAACGCGAAAATAATATTCCATTGAAATGAATTGTACGGATGGAATATTCTTTTGGAGATAGTTTTCAAATGTAAAATATGGTGAACCATTGTTTAGTCTTTGGATGTATCAAAGCTGCAGTTTTTTCGAACTTTAGACAAACCGACAATCACAGGGTTTGCATGGAACTGGTTCTTAAACTGAACCTGTGCGTAATGGAAAGGACCGTCCCAGTGCGATAGGATCTGCAGTGACCACTTCATCCCTGGGGATTACGAAAACCAGTCTAAAAAACACCTTTCCCGCATTTTTTAAATTATAGTAAACAGTATAATTCTTTTTTTGGTTATTTTTATTTAAACTAAAAAGAAAAACAGAAAAATGCAAACAAAACAAAAGTTTTAACACCTTACTTGACATTCAGTCCAGTTCACAATTGTCACATTCTTACAAAAAATAAAAGTGAAATAAGATCCACGTGTGCGCACAATCTACCAGACCCAAAAAACCCATGTAGGCATCTTAGCCATGCATGGCAGTGAACATGTATGCATCTGCAGTAATGACAAACTGTGCCACTCAAGAAAACAATTTGGAAACCAATCCTGGGATGTGTCATGTGATAGTTTATTTTCATAGTAATATTTTTAACAAGACAAAACAAAAAAGTGCTAAAATAATCCTGGGACAATAGTGTAGCATTTATGGGCTACAAAGTGAGGTCATGGGTGGTCTATAAATAGCAGGGTCACCGATCCACATCTACTCCGCCGAAACGCTGGACACCGCTAAAATTGACAGGGAAGTACCCCTAACGGATTTTATCCTTCTTCGTCACCAAAATGTCTGAACTAGCATCCGTTAAGAATCAGCTGTTTTTCAAAAAATCATTATCTGCAGTCACCATGTTGACCTACTAACAGCATGAGTGGCATCTGCCGCATGCTACATCACAGGTTTGATGCAATACAAATCGACTGGATCAGTGTTTTTTCCCCCAAGCGTTTTATTAAAAGTCACTTTATTAATAATTGGGGTGGTATTTTGTTTTTTATTTTTAATAATGTAATCTTTATGTATTGTTTATATATACTGTGTATTAAAAATGTGCCTTGAGCTTGGACCTTTAAAGAAATGTTATTTTACAAATGTGTGGATTATTATTTATTTATTTTTTTAAATACAGAAATGCAATACTGAAAAGGTATAACTTGTATCTGTATATCAATAATGACAATAATAAATTTAATCTTAAAATAGGTGTGCACTGTTTAATAATAATGGCAACCTTTTGAATGTCTTTCGAAGATGATAGATGAATGAAAATAGAATCAGTGAAACATGAAATTGTTAACAATCAATCAATCACTTTATTTTGCCGAAGCTGAAATCAGCCATTGGCTGAAACATACAAAATGCAATGTGTGGTCAATAATACAGTAGTGTTAAAAATATATAAATAAAATATGTTACAAAACTACATTTAAAAATGAGAAAATACAAAACATGGAAATGTATACAAGATTTAATGATTAATAAGTAATAATAATGATGATAGATCTAGTACAATTTTCTTTGATTTTAATGCTAATAAATTTATAAACTTGTTATATGAAGGCCAGGCACAGTAATATTTCTTCAAGAATCGTAATCTAATATCACAATAACAAGGACAAACAAGTAAAAAGTGATATTCATCTTCAATCTTTTTTAAATTACAAAGAGTGCATAGTCGTTGTTCTCTAGAAATACTGTTATGTCTTCCATTTTCAATATTGATATTTAACACACCACACCTTAAGTTAAACAAAGCAATTCTGTACTTTGTACAAAATATGCTATCTAGATATGCTTCATAACAGTAATTAGTTTTGAATTTGCAATAGTTTCTTAAACGTGAAAACATTGAGATGCTAGCAAACACATTTTGCATAAACTGATCTTTAAGTCTCTGTTTAATACTTTGTGATGACACAGCTGATGCATCTTTAGACAGCAACCAGGCACAACAGATTAAATACGACTGTGCAGACACATTGTCTCTCTCCTTCTTTTAAAATTTCTTTATATAATAATTATTTTATTTTGAGAAAAACTACTATCAGTTGCTAAGAAATATGTAGCATATATAATAATCCACAAATATTATTTATTAATTATCAGTATCCATTACTATTGCCCCTGCATGTGCTGTAACCTCACCGTGGTGCAGGGGTGTAACATTCTCTTTGAGAATGGCCAATACAGCACAAAATTGAAGTTTTGAGTAAAATTCAGTATCCGTAAAATTCTGTGATATTTGTGTTTTTGCACAGTTCTTTACACTGTTTTTGTTTAAGTCTTGAATTTTTATATTGATGTTGATCATCACTTTATTTATTTGCATTACCATAGTTTGACACCCAATAGCCGATGTATTTTTCGTGCTGGGGTGACGTTAAACATTCATTCATTCATTCATTACTATTGAGCTGTATTTGATTTACCAAAATACAACAGCATGTAACTACCAACTTAAAGAGCCACAGCATTATTGCATACTGTCTACATTGATAATAATAACACAGGGTTTTATTTCTCAAATTTGACTTGACGCCCATTGCTTTGATTTTGGGAATTTTAGCGTTGTTTTACAAAAAGAGAGAATTTTCAGTTTTATTTAAAAAATATCTATTAAGTTTAGTTAGAATTTTAAAAAGTAATACTATACAATGCATTACATGTACTTACATTTATTCAAATTAATATATCTTTTTTGCATTATGAAACATTTTAGGGGAGGGAAGCCAGGGGTGTTTAATGTGTCAAGAGTTACACACTATTTTTAAAATATATCTTTATATAATAATAATGAGCATTCTGAATACTGCTAAAGCAATACATGTCCCCTATTGAGCCCAACAAATTTTTGTATCTCCTAATTTCAAGGGCCATAACTCAAAAATGGGTAAATTGCCATAAAAGTCAAACTTGATCTGTAACAGTAAACAGTAAAGCTATACACAAAATTTCAGTATCTCAAAATATTGTGAAAAAAAACAACATCAAAAAATTATATGTGGAACAGACGGACAGACAAACAGATGAAAGGATGGAGATGAAACCTATAGTCCACTCCAGTTGAACATGTAGGGGACTTAAAACTGGGAATTATTTACATTCAGATTGGGAATTTATTACTCCAAAATTGGGAATAAAAAACGACATAGCCTTTTGGGAATGGTGGGGATGCATGGTGTCAATTATTGGAGACTAGAAACTGCTGGTAAAACCCTGTAACACTTGTAAGAAAAGCACAGAATATAGTATAAGGACAATAAATATCTATACTGACTTACCATTTTTGGTGGTGGGTAAAATATCTTAAGTAATGAAATTTAATGTGATAGAATCCTACTGTTTGTATGGCATCACTAAATAAGATAATATTCTACACTTGCTAATATTTCCTGGTACATTAGTATGAACTGTTGTAACCATTTGATAGGGTATCATATCAATAAGTAGGTCATACCCTTGGCAGCCTATATCAGTAGATAACACAACGCAACAGTTAGAAAGATAACTATACATCCCATTTCAGCAAAACATTTAAGTGCTTTTTGTCAATAGTTCCAGCTTGGCTTGACATAGAAATGGAAAACTGTTTTGGAAGTAACAAACATGTTCTGTTTTTATGTGCAATTTGCAAAAACATTGCTCAGTATATAAATAAAACAGCAACAGTGAAGAATGTCATCTGCTCATGAAGTTTGAACTTATATATATATTTTTTTATTAGTTACCCTACTAGACTCTATATTTTGATTGTTCTTTTATTAATGTGTCTTTACCAATTGGAAATTTGTTTTGTATGTGTAAAAATTTTTTTTATTAAAAATAAGAAGAGGAGAAAAATTCTAATTTCAAATACCGTATTTTCCTGTGTATTATGCGCACTTTTTCCCCAGAAAATACAGGTTAAAAATGGGGGTGCGCACTATACATAGCAATAGAAAAAATATCTTTTAAAAATGTCCAGCGATCACCCATGAAAAATCGCCGATCGGTAGTTTACGGTACTTTACAGGTTATTGACAGTGTTCATTACAACGAAACGCCCAAACCCTCTTAAAAATCGCTTTTCACTTGTGATGGTTGTAATAAATGCAAAATAAATCAACAAAAGTATCCATACCTCGCTAAAAAGTACAGAAAAATGACAAAACTGGACCGTAAATATTTTTAATTTCCATGAGATTTAATTCGGCCATTTCTGGCAAACCGGAAATATACCACACTATTATAAATTTAGAAATCTCGCGCATTCACGTTAGCCACGAGAACGAAATGTAATATGCTATATTTTTGTTTTCATATATTTTTAGTAATTTACAGTGTATGGGGTATATAACTGTTTTGATTTATGCACGTGTGAGTCTGTGACATGTGACTACGCAAGTACTAGCCTTTATTTAATGTGACATGTAGGTCTATGTACTCAAATACCTAACTTAAGTTTTGTTTCTTGAATATACCGCTTCTTTCACTTTTTGTTAATTTTGGTGACGGGGAAAACGGTACATCTTGTATTCACTGTCGATTTTGTGGTTTAAAAAAACGGTGCGCATTATATTGTGGGTTTTTTTTCTTTCTTGGAATAAACTTTCAAAGTGGGGGGTGCGCATAATACATGGGAAAATACGGTATTAATATGCTAAAAAAACAAGAACATTTTTATTATTTCCAAAACAGTTTTGCTTTTTCTTTTACTCAGGCCAACTAAAATTATTGACAGAAAACTTTTAAATGTTTTGCTGGAATAGGGAATAAAGCCAATCATTTGAATATTTCCTCATTCAGCAATATGACAATTAATTGGGATGGGCTTACACTAACAATCTTACACCTATTTAAAAGTGGTGATAACCTTTCTAAGTTGTGATGATATTTTTTTAGAGATAATATTTCCTAGAAAAATCCTTTATCATTGTGACGTTTCTCAGAATAAGACAGTGTTTCTTTTACCTGACAACAAATACATTTCAGACACAATTTGTGACTACACATGAATTATGTAATAAATATAAATAAGGAAAGCTTGATAATTTGTACATATGACTACAGGATACAGTAATAAAAATTTACTTCATTAAATGTTTTTTAAATGCTTCTCCATGTTATGCACTGAATGAAGTTTTTAGTTTTTGTTACACTTGGTGACAGCTACATTTTGTGATTGTTCAGTGCTGACTGAAGTTAAGACAAATGCTCATAAATGGTAACAGGTGGTAAAAATAATATTTTCTTTCATAAGCTATTCAACCTCAAGATTATGTAACAAAATGGATTAACAAATTGTTAATCTCAGTTAGCCCCTTTTACATAACACTGTGTAACATGCATCAGAATAATTGGTGCAATACATTCAATACAATAGTTTCTCAATAAAACAAGAACGCACCTACCACACACAGACGTGTAATCATTTAATTATGTAATAAATACATATATAGACTATCAATGGAAATGAGAAACTTGCCTCAGTGACATATTGGTTAACTATGTGCTTTAAGGCTGACAGGTACTGGGTTCGCATCCCAGTGGTGGCTCCTAGTATACCAGGGAGATACATTAATGAGAAATGTGTATCATGTGAGTGTGTGTGGTTCTGTGTGGGTATGGGAAGAGTACATCGATATTCACTGTAACTTGTCTACAGAAGCTTGGCAACATCTCATCGACTCTGTGGTATTTATACCAACTTTATGTGTATATATTCCAATTTTCAAAACAAATAATGTAATCATATTGACAATTCTAGAAATTGGAATAACTAGAATCCCAAATGAACGACACAGAATTCAGTTCTGATTGGATTCCGACAATTGCCCAGATAGATGTTATGTGAGCAGAATCAAACCTAACGAATGTTGGTGTTTACATGTGTCCCCAGTGCATTCACTTTTCTGGGTTGACACAATTTAATATTCACGAAAGTAGACATTTGTATTTCATAAATTGTAAGTACAGCAACACTTATTCGAGTTATAATGAATGTGTTATTTTCATGTTGATGCGTTAAGCATTATTAATACATACATATGGTTCTGCACAAATAACAGTGAATAAATATTAATCAACCAATCTAGGGCTTTAGTGGCAAATTTGTTCAAGTGGTGGAATTTGAATAATAGTCCTCGGTGAATTTTTACACTCCCATAGTTTGCTGGGCTTAAATCAGGTGACCTGTGAAAAAGATTGCATAATCCTTGTCACGAAAAAAGCATTTACTTAACATCCCAACACACTGTCTCAAGATAACTTGTCACATTGACTATTAATTATATAGATAAGACGTTTTTTAATACGTATTTTCACACAGAAAGAATAACATACTAGTATACAATGACACTTGAGGTACTAGTCATCATGGTTGGACTGAACAATAATTTTAATAATAATAATTTTCTTTGACTCTGTGCTAACTTTTGACATGACTAAACAGGGATTTTTCACAGAAAAAAGGCACAAAATTACGTCCATCTGGAAGGAGAACAGAGTAGTTTGACGAGGATGGTTGTAGGTTTAATGTAGTATCATAGTACTAATAGAGAGTCATGAGTGGTAGGTCTTGACATTTAGGAAGGAAGGAAATGTTTTATTTAACGACGTACTCAACACATTTTATTGACGGTTATATGGCGTCAGATATATGGTTAAGGACCACACATATAGAGAGTGGAAACCTGCTGTCGCCACTTCATGGGCTATCCTTTTCGATTAGCAGCAAGGGATCTTTTATTTGCACCATCCCACAGACAGGATAGTACATACCACATCCTTTGTTACACCAGTCGCGATGCACTGGCTGGAACGAGAAACAGCCCAATGGGGCCACCGATTGGGGATCGATCCTAAACCGACCGCGCATCAAGCAAGCACTTTACCACTGGGCTACGATCTGCCCTGTCTTGACACTTAGTGAATTCTTCAACCTGGAAAATGTTGCCCTGTAACATTAAAATCAAGCCCTTTGCACTCTACAGTACATGTACTTGTGCTAAGCATGGTGTAATCAAGTGATAACCTAAATAACTGAAAATGAGTAGTGTTTCTTCAATAAGAGCAACAAAAAAAGGGAGGGGGGAAGGCAGTCATATCTATGATTCATATCCACAATTCAGGTGTCACATGTCCCAAACATGACTTGCACCTCTCAACAAACATGTGACACGTACCCCAATAGGGATCACCATGAAAGTTAATAAACTGGTGACCTCAAAGCTCACTCGGATAAACAAACCAGTATGGCAGTGTTGATATGGCTTTCATAGAAAATGTACAATGAAGTGTTACTGATCATCTGCAAATGAAGGATTAAAGTTATATCTTTAGTGAAATTACATGCTGTAGATTTTTAGCATATTTTTGCTATAGACCTATTAGCTGCAAAAATTTAATCAATTTGCTGTAGACCACCCATTAAAGAATTAACATTTGCAAGTTTGAAATATCTATGACGTCACAGGTATAGATTAAGTTAAAATATTTTTTTAAAGTCAAACTGAATTTAAATCGACCTACAGTCTGATTTAGACAAGATGTCTGCATTAAATCAATGCAGACTGTTTGGAGTGCATCACAATTACACATTTAATATATGCTTTTCAAACCTGTTCATACAGCAGTTAAATACACATTTTGGCACCTGGAAACAAAATATTTGTTACAAATCTGAAACATTCTGTGACCTGTTTTGGTACTTGCAAATAATCGTTTCTTGTGTTTTGCTTAAGATGATGAGAATGGTGCCTGGCAGAAGTTCCATAAACAATGACACAAACAACCTATATGCATTAGACAGCACACTGGTGATTTTAAAGTGTTAATGTTTAGCCAGACTGATTTAGGATGAATGGGGAAGGGGGGGGGGGGGGCAGAATCCGGGATGAGAGGTGGGTGGGTGTGTGAATAAAAAGAAAGAAGTGAATCAAGCATACAGTCACACAGCAATATCTATGTAGCAAGGCACACTCAGAGCAACCTACCTCCCTCAGCTGTGCCAATCTGGATGGAATTGTGGAAGGTTTTGAAACGGGATCTGCCCTCCCCTCAGGTGAAGGAGCGTTTAAATCAGCAGCTGAGTGTACCACTGACTGCCCAACAGGAGAATGTTTAAGCTGCCTCTGAAATATAATATCTTCGTTACATCACCTGCGGAGAGATGGCCACATTACTTGGCTGCCAGTTTTACACTTACTGCCAATATTATGTAAACATACAAAATCAGATGATTAAGTTTTTGATTATGAGGTATTATAATATTCAGCATTATAATGGTAATAACAAAGAATTAATAGTGATCCCACTTTTTCTAAGCATAAAATTTCCTAGATAAAGATATGATAAGATAAAATGTATTGCATTTAAACATCCCACATAGGAACGGAATGCACAAAATAACACCAAAAAGTTGCAATTTCAACAAACAATTGATGACTATAGTTTTATGCATATATACATATACATATATATGACCACTACAATCTATTCATTATATTGGAAAACCAACTTGCAAATAACACCTATGCTGGCTGGGTCCTGATTTTTCATAATAAAAATAAACTGCTCTTTGGGTGTCATATTTAAAAATGAAGGGTTGTAGTTTCCTATGTTCTATGATTTTGTTCCTGAATATTCCACATTTAAACTCATGCGCTGTTAATGTTAGACAATATAACTACTAGAAAACAGCAACATAAATTTCATATTATTTATTTATGACTGTGCACTGTAATATTAATAATATAATAATAATTTAAAAAATTAACTGCTTGAATGAATTTCACAATAAATTGCATAACTTATTCTTCACTTCTTTTTCCCACTTTTTATAAATGTCATGACCTTTCCCTGACTGAAAATGTATTTACCAGACTGAAAATTAATTTATAAAAAGGCAATTCCCCAACCAATGGGTATCCTCGAGTTATTGATAGGTACTTTATAATGTATATACTTTATAATGTAAAGTCTGTCAAGGTGGACACAAATTGTGTATTACAACATTCCACATGTTTTGCAGGTAAAAACACAAATTTCCCTATATCAATCTAAAATCACTTGAAAAATATGATAAACTATGTTTTAACACTAATATTCATTAAATTCAAAATATACTTTTAGAGCAAGTTAAGAAAGACATTTATTTTGAACATCGTTATGTCAAAAGTCATATGACACCAATTAAGTCTCAAAGGGTTTTCTGAAACTGTTTTCAGTTTTCCAGGTTAGTGACCTGTTTAACACAAGTTTAAAGTGATCATTTCTTAAATTAATTATTCTTGTAGTTGCCTCAAAAACCCAAACCAAAAGACATCCCCAACCCCCACCACCAAAAAACCCCCATTGATAAAGACAATACTTTGTACTGAAATTAACTAAACCACTTTCTCACACCAGTATCCATTTCAGTTTCAGGCATCTTTGTTCTCCGACGCCATATAACTGTAAATAAAATGTGTTGAGTGTGTCGTTAAATAAAACATTTCCTTCCTTCCTTCCTTCCTTTGTACTGAAATTTACTAAACCATTTTCTCACACCAGTATCCATTTCATTTTCAGGCATGTCCACCCTGAGCACGGCCTCTGACTTCATTAGTGACCAACTTCAGGGTTACTGGCAATAACATCTTTTCCCCTCCACAACCTTTTATACTTGCCTTTCTCCCCATAAGCAGTGTGGCAGAAGCAGTGTGAGTACCCCCCCCCCCCCCCCCCCCCCCCCCCCCCCCAAAAAAAATATATATATTCTGGCTACACCAATGTCCAGGGTCAGTGCACGTAACAACAAAAAACAAATGCAAATGAATTCTTACCTGAGGACTAGTCACTGTTGTCTGTGTTTCTACAGTATGACACGCTCCTAATGGAGATGCACTTGCCAGATTACCTGTTCTGTCAGGCCCAGTAGTCTCAACTGCAAAATCAGAAGCAGATTTTCTATTCAAAAACCCAGCAGCCCAGTGTGCAACACAAAGTACTTAATCTGCCTGTTGGAACTTATTACAGTTTGTGAAGTAATTAACTCAAACCTGTTCTGGCCTACAGTTCGCTTGTGGTGGCCTTGTTGGTTTGGTGTGCTAATCTTCCTTAAAGCATTATATTTGTATATATATATACGTGTCACAAGCTTTCATTTGGGCTCTTTTTCTTTTATTTCTTTCCCCTTTTAGCTTTTCAGGCATTGAATTTAGGGATAACTGTTTAGGATTCCATTGGAGCACCAACTGAAGTAATACCGATATTTTGAGATTTCATCTCATAATGCTTCCCACGCATAATCTGGGATTCACAGAAGCATGGAATCGTGATAAATTTCAGCCAGCTTTCACTTCTCTCTTCATGGCAGCCGGCTCAGGGGCTAATTATGACAAAGCATCGTAAGCCTAGTTTTACACCTAAACGTAAATCTACAACTAAACCACATTTCTTATTGCTATTAATAGTACAAATAAAATAGTTTAAATACACATATTTCAGTTTATTTTGTCCTTAAAATGTGTCATCTTCTGTAATGATGTAAGTTTCTGTGTGAAATATATGACAATGGTTACAGCAATATTTTTTAGACTTCAAATGAATTTCTTAAATAATACAAATATGCAATGAATAAATTCCTTTACAAAAATAAATAAGGTACATGTACTAGTAAATGATACATATGACTATAAAAGAAAAATCTGTCAAAAGTAAATCTGTCAGTTATCTATAATCATAGTTTGACATCATTTCAACTTTTAAAATTTTTGGCTGGAGGAAATGTCTTCTTCTTTTATTACTTCATTATGCACTTTATTTTGAATGAATGAACAAATATTCAAATGGCACAACCACCCCTCAAATTTATTTTTTAAATAACTAAAAAACCCTACAGAAAAACAAAAAACAAAAAGAAACAAACAGAAACTAATGAAAGTTTCAGACAACTTAGTACGAATGCCAACATAAAAAAAAATGAACCAGTGACAACATAAAATAACTAAAAAAATTTAGAACAAAAACATTTATGGTGAAAACTCAAAAACAGTGTAGACAGCATTGTTAAACAAACTGGGTCATCATCAAAATGTACCAAGAATGAGCACAGAACGATTAACACAGTATATATAAGATGGTGTTACTAATTATCAGCATTTTCACACATGTATAAACAGTATGCTGGAGGTAGAACATTATTGCTAGCATACTTTAAAACAATAAGAATAGTGATAATAGCCAACACTTTTGCTAGACATTTTTGAGAAAATGCTTAAAATTCTGCATGGCCCCAATTAACGTGCTGGAATGTGAAATTTATTTAGACTTTGCCAACATGATTTTTCTGTTTCAAATTAAGTAGATATATATTTTAGTTACTATGTGGTGTAATTATGATATACATAGTTCCAACCATAAAAACCAGAGATACCACAAGGAAATTAGGTAAATGTTGAACCACTCAGATAATTAAAACTGGTATGCCTTTATAATAGCATAAACACCCAACTGATCGGCATTTAGCACTGGCATAGAGTATCCACCAGAGAAGTCTATTGGCTTGATCCTCTCCGGGAGACATCTACAGAAATCAGAATACTATGACTAGTCTATCACAGTCTATGAGTTTAAAAATGTACATACACAATTAACCCAAGAGTAGCCTATGTGGAAGCATGTGGTTTCTTCTTTCATATTCTTGTTGTCATTTGGTAAGTGCAGCTTATGTGGTGGCAGTGGGTTTCCCAGTCCTCACCACTAATAAAATTTAGGGGAGTGATTGATTGCTAACCGAACTTTGATTATGGGGAGCTATTTGAGATATTACCACATTGAGCAGTGATATTTTATCCTTTTGTAGTACTATTTTAAAAATTATTTTTCTCAAGCTAAGAGGTGCTAAAATTACTCCCTCCCTCCCTCCCTCCCTCTCTCCCTCCCTCTCTCTCTCTCCCTCCCTCCCTCCGGCTCTCTCTCTCAGTGGAATGATAAGGAGTCAGATATAGCTCTCTTTAAACAGAAAAGTCAGCTTTCCTCATTTGCAATCTTGAACAATGTCAAAATAACCTTACCAAGCGAGTTGCTGTTTAAAATGCTCTGATGTGTCATTAAACAAACATTCCTTTCCTTAGCTTTAGTAGCTAATGGTCAAAACAAAGTGCCCAGGCATCATTACAAAAACAAGCATTTCTTTCTTTTCAAATACACATCCACACTGTTTAAAAAAAAATCCAGAAAAAGAAAATAATTCCTCTATGATGGAATAACTGACAACCTGACATCGCATGTGATGATGGCATGGTGCACTGCCAAATTTCCCTTTCAGTTTTTATACAAGTCTGACCACACACCGAGATCATTCTAACAAGAAGCGAGTGATTAATGATCACTGTGGCATGTAGACAACTACAGTAGCACCGAGATGGCAGCTGGACTACCAGAGTGGCAAATGTACCAATGTACTTCTGGGTTCAACATGCCAAAATAAGCAGACGTGCAGCAGAACGTTGCCAGACCAATTTCACAAATGACGTGAATGACATCTCAAGGTGCTGGAGACCTCGTCTGACCCTTCACAAACACCAGACAGCAGAGCTGCTCCTGTTGGTGATAGTGATAATGATGATGATGATGATGATGATGATGATGATGATGATGATGATATTTTATATCCAATTAAAGTTTTGGCGAGCTGTTTTTACCTGACTGTCCAGGCCAAAGGGGTTACAAGGATATTGTTGAAAAAAGCTACCATGACTAATGAGCAAAAAGGCAAGGAAGATGACAGAAAAATTTGAAGTCATTATATACATCAATAGTGATGCACTTACTAAGACAGCGCTGACACTGGGATACAGTCTTATCTGCTTTAAAACAAATGACATGACCACTGATACTATTATAATAATAATAATAAATTCTTTATTTAGTGAGGGTAACACAGTTAGCAAAAGCCAATCTTCCATGAAGCTCTCAGGTACAAACAATACATACCGTATTTGACCGGAAATAAGCCCAGGGGGCCAAGACAACTCATTGTGAGCTTAGCATGGGGTGGGCTTATTCCCAGACAAGGGGCCAGTTTTGTTGAGAAAAAAAAATGATAATAATTAAAATAAATAATAATAATTAAATGAACTAGGAAGAAAACAAAAAACGTTCAGTAGCATATAGCATATCTATTAATTAGTGTTCCATTTGTTATTAATAAATAATAATTGTTTATTAATTAAATTGTGGGTTTTTTTTACTAGTATCTAATTATCAGAAACACACCTTCTATGTTACAATTACTTACCAGTGAGGTTTATTTACATCCAAAATTTAATGCTGAGAAGACTTAAAACAACATCAATTAACAACAAACTCAATAGCGTACACACGTTTCTGACACAGGCAGCCAGCTTACACTACAAAAAATTGTCAATCTAAGGTCATTGTTCTTAGCCAATCAAAATATGGTATTTGCTTAATTAGCATTAACTGTGGACCCAGTGTGGTGGTAAAAATAGACATTGGTTTTTAGTTCATACTTGGGCTTGGATACTTCAAAGAAATACTGCAAGCATGAAATTGAAAACAATGTTACACACTGTTATTGTTAGACTGCTAAATCTCACTGGTGGGTAAAATATTGTGTTACATTTGTGTTTAATTATCTGCAGGAGGTATGACCTTTTAAATGAACTTTGAGCAAACTTGCAATTTCGTGTTATTTTAATTTATAAGGTGACGAAGTTGGGGGTGGGCTTATTTACGAATGAGGGCCTAATTTCTTAAATGCTATCAAAACGGAGGGGGGCTTATTCAAAGACATGGGCTTATTTCCGGTCAAATACGGTATATGGCAATAAACATATATACAAATGATATTATTTTAGAAAACATTTCTTGAGTCTATATTTAAAAACAGCAGTATTTAGCGATGATCGGATAGCTTTAGGTAATTGATTCCAAAGTACTGGTCCAGAGTAACTGAAAGCATGTTTAAATAAAGACATTTTAGGTTTTGGAATTAATAGATTTCTATCCTCTACATTTCAAAAATTGTAGGAATTGTTTTCTCCAACATATATTAATAAGTTTAAAAGATAGTTTGGGGCTTCATTACAAAGACATTTATAAATTCAAAAGAGTATCTGTGGCTGGAGGCTGGAGTAAGAGGTGGATGGAGCTGTCCATTAACTAAATCCCAACCCCATTCAGTTGGTAGTAAGTCACAACCTAACCACTATTGTACCTTAATATAAACACACATGGAATGTTCTGTTGCTGCTGCAGATGTTGGTGGAAGAAATGCAAGCTGGAATTTGGTGTGAATTGGACATTTCATAACTGCTTCCATAAAACAGTGATATCTGTGCTAATGTTGGACTCGGAGCTCCATAAAGTGCCAGTAGGAACTCTTCACCAGCAGATTAACAGAGCATTCAGATGAGGAGGGGTCATTGAAAACATCCACACATTTTCTTATATTAGAACGCTTCAACAGTAGCTTGAATGCTTTCTTCTTCCCTTGTCTAAAAAGGGCACAACCTGTTATTACATGCAGAAAGAACAGATTATGGCAGAATCCCACTGGTCGACGGCACTGGGCATGTCTAATATGATACACCTTCCCTTTTTTACTCATATCCCAGCTTGCTCCAGTTGCACTGTCAAACCCTCAATCATCCTGTTCTTGTTCCCCCATTTGTCAAAAATCGATCTTGTCTAATGGTGAAAGGCATGTTATCAGTCTAATGGTGATAGGCATGTCATCAGTGAACAACATTTCTGTGGCCTGGAGCTTTTCGGTGCTTCGATGCTGATCTACAGTCTTTATGCTATGAGCATCACTGTAGCCATCAAAAATGACATAACTGGTTTGTACCAAAGTGCCTTTGTACATAGGATATATATGTGCTGTAGGAGTCACTGTATGACCTATTTTGTGGCTATACCACCCGTCGCAGCAGATAACCTCTGTCTACTATGAACATGTTATCAAAATGTCACTGTTTACTTTTCAGTGATATTTGAAATAACTATGTTTTCCCGTAAGTTGATGACAGCTTTTTCTATTATTTTATGTGTTTCTGTAATTAAAATGTCCTATTTTCTGAAGAAAAAAAAGAACCAAAATTGGCAGGTGTTAGGACATTTCATAAAAGTATGATGTCATTATCGTTATGGTAAATTTATATCACATGTGAAACTCCGGGGCTATTAGTATGTTGTTTCTTGTAGTTACAGGAAGGAATTAATCTGCCAAGTTATTCCTGTTCCTGTAATACAAACATTTTTGGCTGAGAATTCCCAAACAAAAATGCATGCTTGCAGCTAGGTTGTTGCAAGGTAGTTACAAGGTTGATACAAGGTAGTACAAGCAATGCAAGCTATTTGCAAGCTAACATTTAGCTCGCGTAAGGTAGTCAGTATTTCTGAAAGCTTGCCGCATGCATGTTTTCATTTGTGAAAGCATGCGCAAGCTTGCTGCATGCATATCTTCAACTGTGCAAGCTTCCCGCAAGCATGTTTTAATTTTTGCTAGCTTGCTGCAAGCATATCTTCAACTGTGCAAGCTTCCCGCAAGCATGTTTTCATTTTGCAAGCTTGCTGCATGCATATCTTCAACTGTGCAAGCTTCCCGCAAGCATGTTTTCATTTTTGTAAGCTTGCTGCATGTATATCTTCAACTGTGAAAGCATGTCTACACTTATGGAGAAAAAGCTAAGTCCAAATCATTTTCATGTTGTTGTTTTTTTAATTCATAACTTCTCATATGATTTATCAAATTAAGTGGGAACATTGGCTAAACAACCAAACATACATGTTACAGATTTAGATAGTATTTACAATAATAATTAAAACAAAATTAATATTAATACATACGAATGATAATACAATATGGTTAAAACAGAATCATCTTGTAATAATTGGATTTTCAATTGGCCCCAAAAATAATAACATATGCATGGCCATGAGAGGATGACATGGGCCATGTTTGGTTGAAATTAGCCTGGTGGAATTTGAGATGTTGAAAATGTCTGAGCCAATCAGAGGCCAGGGTGGCCATCTTGGATTTTGAATCAGCCACAAAAATAACAACACTTAGTAAGTCATGAGAGAATCATTTGGACTAAGTTTGATTGAAACCTGCCTGGTGGACCTTGAAAAGAAGCCAAAAAATGTCTCTGTCAATCAAAGGCCAGGGCAGCTATCTTGATTTAAATCTGCCCGAAAAATAACAAACATGGTCAGGGCCATGAGAGGATCATTAGGAATACATATGGTTTAAATTTGCATGGTGGAATTTGAGTAAAAGTTAAAAATGTCTCAGTTATTCAGAGGCCAGGGCGGCCATCTTGGAATTTTTATTGGCCTGAAAAATAACAACACTTGGTCAGGTCTATAAGAGGATCATTTGGACCAAGTTTGGTTGAATCCTGCTTAGTGGAACAGGAGAAAAAAGAAAACAAGAAGAAACAAACAAATGACTTTACACCACAGTGTGGATCTCCAGATAGTGGAGGAATATAACATAAAACAAGAAGAAGAAGAATATAGGACAAGGAGCTTTTTAGCATATTAGTTTAGTCAAGACTATCCCACATAAATGGAACACATCTATCAGACAGGTAAACTAATTTTGTAGCCTAAGTATCTGACAACATGTAGCACCTATTTTTTTGTTTTAACTGTTTATGTTTTTCACTTTAAAACCATTGTTGTTTTTTTAAAGAATTATACAAGATGCAAGATGGCTGCCACTGATGCAAGCTTGTAGGTAGATCGTCGCAAGCTTGCAGGAAGCTTGTTGCAAGCTTGCAGGAAGCTTGTCGCAAGCGTGTGGGTAGCTCGTCGCAAGCTTGCGGGAAGCTCGTCGCAAGCATGCGGGAAGCTCGTAGCAAGCTTGCAGCAAGGTTGTAAAAAGGTTCCAAATACTAGCTTAAACTGAACAAGCTTGCGGGAAGCTCGTCGCAAGCTTGCAACAAGCTTCCCGCAAGCTCGTCGCAAGCTTGCGGGAAGCTCATCGCAAGCTTGCAGCAAGGTTGTAAAAAGGTTACAAATACTAGCTTAAACTGAATAAGCTTGCAGGAAGCTCGTCGCAAGGTTGCAAGAAGCTCGTTGCAAGGTTGCGAGAAGCACGTTGCAAGCAGGTTCAAATACTAGCTCGAAACGCGGTAGTTACTACCTTGTTGCAAGGTTGTTACCAGCTATTTATTAAGCTTGCAATTTTTGTTTGGGTTGGCAAGCATCAGGGTCTTTGCAAGGGTATGATGTCATTTCTTTATTGTGACATTAGCTCACACTTGACACTTGGAGACTTTTAGTATGCTGTTTCTGATAGTCACACGAAGGTATCTGCCAAGTTTTATCTCTCTCCTATTTTTCTCCAATCAAAAGTTCAAAATTTACTGCACTACTGTACCAAAATCAGTGAAATCTAAAGCACTGCATGGAAAACAATTGCTTTTTGTTCTGAATACTTAATACAGACTTGGTGTGGTAGACAAGTTATTTGGTATTTGAAAAGAAACAAAAAACTATGACGTATATAACATGAATGAAAGAAATAATGATTATAAGGATATTACATTCCTTCACATTAAACAAAATACACACAAGTGACTAAAACTGGAATATACTTTGGTTTAGAGAATGAAAGGAAACCTAGCATTACCACAAAAGCTACTCCTACCAAACAGAAGTACTCTTTTATATGCATATTCCCATAGGCAGGACAGCACATGCCACAGCCAGGGGGGAAAAACCTGATGGGTCCATGAAATGAAATCAGTGTTATGCCTTGTCAAACCCCAGGTAAGCGCTCTACCACTTGGTTACATCCCTCCCTTTAATTTAGACAATTTCCACATTGTACAATGTTTGTAATATTATTATATGCTCCTTCAGTTTTATATCAATTTGGTTTATACAAGTTGTGATAGAATTCAGTTTAATGAAATTTAAATTGAGTTCACTGTGTATTCATGTGACAGAATTATGTTGAAAGTGTCTCAGTCAAGTTATACATATGGTTGTTGTTTCATTTATTTTTATGGTCAACTGAAATGGAAGGTTAGGTCATCCATCCCTGAACTATAGGATCAGACAAATAGAAAATAAATTGAAAAAAACAAACAAACAAACAAACAAAAAACAAAAACAACAATTGCAGTTAATACTGCTTAATTTTTAAAAGAACCTACATAATTTGCAATATGCTTTTAAAGCCTTTTTATAGATATCCTCTTTGGAATATGATACTGAAAAATAACATGAACACATTAAACTATCTACATTTTCTGTTTAAATAGTTTTAATTACATTGAACTATGAACGTACCTGAAATTAGCCTGCATCACGTTCACTTCACTTGCAATATAAACTATTTTGTGCACTTTTTCGTAAGAAATATTAATAATAAATTCCTATTCTCTTGTACATATGTTACATCACTTACTATTTTACTGCCTAACTACACGACAAATTATATTACAAATAATAAGGACAATGATAACTTATAATGATATAGTTACGTCATTAATTGATGTTTTGGTTTTCATCTTGTTACCTGTATTCAATTACTACTTGTATTACACGTGGTTTTATTCTTCGTTAAGTCTTATCCATTACAGTAAACCAATTTCAAATTATTTTGTGGAGCCCAATGCATTTAATTGATTATGATGACATGTTTATTATCACACAATGCTTTAACACAACATGTAACTGAATGTATCAAAACCAAGGCAAACAACTTTGTTTGAGCAAATATTTCTAGAGTTATTTCCCATGGTTTACTATACATCTTGCAGATATGGGTGTTGCCATTGCTATATCAGTCTGTTGTTATTTATGTGGAAACCTTCATAATTACCAGCTAGGTTATGCTCTAAAGGAGCAAAATATTTAAGAAGCTGACAGGATAGAAGCAACGGATCTATATAGTCCATGTATATATAGTCCAACACAGTAAACACTCGTCCTCATGCCTTGGGAATTGCACATAACATGTAGGGTTCTGCACCAAAGCATGACATTCATGACTTTCATAATGGTGATCAACAGCAAAAGTGCTGGTCAGAACTTTGTAAGTTCCAGTTGAGTTTGACCTGCTCACCCACCATGGTTAGAATCATGTATATGATAGCAATAAAAGGGTGCTCCATTTTATATCTCACTATTTCAATAATTTAATTTTGTAATTTATTGCAATGTAAACTCTGCACTGATAATAAGCAAAAAGACATGGACATAGTTAATACCCACGGTATACCAGTATGGCTCAACAGTTTCAATATACGGAAACAATATTTCCTGATATATAAAGCATACAAAACCTTTTTTTTTTTTGTATATACTTACTTAATTCAATTGGACAATTTACCAAAGCATATAAGATCACAAAATCAACTCTTTGACAATACAGAATTTCTGACTGACTAAGATAACTATTACATATCAAAAAATTGAAAAGACAACAAACATTCAAATTTGACCAATAAATTGTTCCTATATAATGACAGCAGTGTTTTCAAACAACACCAATGGCAATTGATCTACAAAGGAAATGCGATTTTTGAATTAGCTTTTTGTTGAATTAATAATACAATATATTTTGTCAAATTCAAATGCAAAGTGCATTTGGGGATTTTGGCAAACAACAGTTTAAAGTCTGCTTTTAAATTTGTTTATCTGCTACTGGTAAAAACTTCAAATAAATTCAAAGTGGAAGGCCTTAAACACAATAATTTTGTGTCTGGGTACCAGGTAAGTGTCAGTGAAGTTTATAAAAGTGACAGCTCTACTTGAATACATAAAGGTCAAGGCTCAAAATTCGGACCTGGGAATTCATCAATGATATCGATATGATGTGAACTTAACTTCCAAACTTAAACATCTTGAAACAACTAGTCAGTCTGGAGCAGTAAAGACCACTTCATATCTCAACTATCCCACTAATTGATCAGCTGTTCAGTCATAAAAGTGGTGATAAGATATCCCAAATGAAACGAAACTGTATACATATCACTAACTATAAAGAATAAACCATAAAGAATAAACATCTTGAACAAATTACATAGGATAGTTAGTCATGAAAACCCCAGACCAACCAAATAAAGAATACTGAGCAAAACAAGACAGTATTTGTGTGCTTATATTCAATTAAGGTTCAAGCATGCTATCCTGGACACACACTTCAGTTTTCTGGACTGACTGTCCAGAACTGAAGTTAATGGTTAATAAAAAAATGAAAAAATACAATGTAGTGCCACATGTAAGAACTTGTATCGTGTGATCTGTAATATGTTTGTTGTGCATGGCCTTGTAGAGTGTGCGTCTAAAATCATTACACTTAAACAGTAGGTCTCACAATGTAACTCAATAACATGATGAAAGACAAGTAGCAAAGTGAGAACACCCTTTTACATCTCACTGATACACTTTGAACTCTGGGATGGAGTCAGTAGCTGGAAGTGAACCCAGAACCAACTAGCTTTAAAGCCCATAGTTTAGCCACTGATGCTGGTGAGAAGAATGTTAATAATATTTTACATATGTAAAAACTCTTGTGTGCTACAGTACTCAGCGAAGCAGTGAACAGATTACGGAATGCAATTTACTGTACACAAGCAAGGGGCCTACCTGCTAAGTTGAGAAAATAGGACAGGTTAATTAGCCCAGGAAAGGCACATAAACATTAATACCTGCTGAACGTTGATTGTCAAATCTGGTAAAAATAATTGTGCTTGTTTTCTTTTGGGAGGAAACAGAATAGGTGGTGTATTTGTAAAAAGTTTGTTTTGTTTTTCAACACCACTAGAGAATAAAGATTTAATAATCATCAGCTACTGTATGTCAAACATTTGGTAATTTTTACAGAGGAAACCTGCTACATTTTTTCATTAGTAACAAGGGATCTTTTATTATGCACCACGCCAAAGACAGGATAACACATACCACAGCCTTTGATATACCAGTCATGATGCACTGGCTGAAACAAGAAATAGCCCAATGGGCCCACTGACAGGGATCGATCCCAGACTAACCATGCATTAAGAGAGTGTTTTACCACTGGGCTATATCCTGCTCATGTATTTGTAAAATCCTGCAATAAATCAAATCCAAGCCCAGTTAATATATACAGTTATTATTCACATGGTTCAACATAAATGGGAAATTATTTAATCTGTCAACCCCCCCCCCCCCCACACACACACACACACACACATAATCCAAGGTCCAGACAGTGTTAATTAGTCTGTGTAATGTCCTGAGTAAGTATTCTTGAAAATTATCACAAAGCCATTGGAATAAAGGCTTGTAGGTCTTGGGTTCATGTCTCAGTACCAGCTCCGGGGTTGTATTTAGCTCAGTCGGTTGAGTCAACTGACTGGGGTTTCCTCATTGCATCCAGTGCACCACAACTAGTCAAAGACTTTGGTATGTGCTTTCCTGTCTGTGGGAAAGTGCATATAAAGATCTGTTGCTGCATTAGGAAAAATGTACTGGGTTTCCTCAGATGACAACATGTTAGAATTACAAAATATTTGACATCCCATGGCCAATGATTAATTAATCAATGTGCTCTAGTGGTGTCGTTAAACAAAACAAACTTACAAACTTTTCGGTACCAGCTCCTACCCAGAGTAAAGTTTAATGGCTAAATGTGGAGGTGTAAAGCCACTACATTGACCTCTCTAGATCGCTAATCTACTAACTGTCTTCCACAAGACAGCCCAGATAGCCAATGTGTATGCCCAGGACAGCATGCTTGAAACACATGGATATAAGGCTGGAAAGGAAATTAGCATGAATGAAAAGTTAATAACAGAAATTATCTGAAAGCATTTTCAGACGCCAGATGTGTTACTTTACATTTCCTCTCTGTTTTGTACCGTGGCATACACAGAAATGATTCATAACCTTTTTTTTCTTTTGCTCTAAAGAATCATTAATCTACACTTTAACTAAATGTAGCAGGAAGGGATGTTGTGATGCGTGAATAAGAGTACAGGTTAAGAATGTTCCACCTCTGTCAGCCATGTATGGTTTATTCATTTAATTATCAACATGCAAATTATGTTTTCTAAATTACCATGAGATAGATCACCTTTTCCACTTTTTCCTGGCATCACTCTGGTTGTAATTTTAGGAACCCTTTCAGAAGAACCCTGTAAAAAAGAAAGATTTAAAAAAATAATAATACAGTGACGTGAATAGCCCAGAATCCCCCAATGTTAGCTTCACTAGTTTTTGCCAGCTACTTCAGATGCACGCAGTAGCCTGCAATAACTTACTTTGAATTGCCACTTTGCCTAATTAGATTTGTTCCGACTGCTTGGTAATTTGAGTTTTTGGTATCTAAC
This sequence comes from Gigantopelta aegis, assembly GCF_016097555.1. Classification (NCBI taxonomy): domain Eukaryota; kingdom Metazoa; phylum Mollusca; class Gastropoda; order Neomphalida; family Peltospiridae; genus Gigantopelta; species Gigantopelta aegis. Next base: position 2,175,069 of record NC_054702.1, read on the forward strand.
TGTGCCGCACTTGCAACATCAAGTGAATTTATTCCATTATGTTTCATCTCTAGACTGTAGAGTGTAATCATGTGCATAAACTTGCTACTTGTCAAAATGAACGCTGAAGTGGAAAAAATATTAAAATAATCTATTTAAGCATCCTTGTTCATAGACAAATATTCAAATGCTATCTTAATGTAACATAAATTTTACTGACTAATCCAATTTTTCCTCACATATAAACCAGTATTAATGTGGTGAAAATTTAGCGAAATGCCCAAGCTCCTATATTTAGGTGCAGCCTGTTACTGTAGAAAGTGTATCTTATTTCTTTCATTTAATATTGCCTTTGAAATATTCTATTTCTGAAGCAAAATGTGTGTGCCTGTAAAATGTGATGTAAATGTTTAACAAGGTTTTCTGTGATGCTGACATGAATGCAGAAGTGTAAAAAAATTTCAACACCAGTAATCAGTGTGAATCTAGAATAAGTAAAATCAGTAATATTCAAACATGAGTGCACATCCTATCGGAAAAAACCCCTGATTTTACTCAAACATAGCAATGTTAATGCAGACTGAGATATGGCCACTTGTTAAAAACTAGAACAAGTGGAAAATAAAAATCGGTAATGGAATATTAAAAAAACCCCTGGAAATCTGTTTTATAATGGAAAATAATCATGTCTGAATATTAATTGACACTGTTGTTATTAAAGGAGCTCAATCACGGATTTAGTGGGCCTTGTTTCTCTAAATATGCATTATAAATGAAACTTACATTCATTTGGAATTCCAAACCTAGTTATTGTATGATCCAAAACATTTTAATTGAACTACAATCGAGGGAATTCCATGATACACTTATTTTTTTAAAATCTGGAACTCTTCTTGTGAGGAGACATGAACAATATGGGAAAACAGACTCGTAGTGATGAGGCTATATATACGACAACCGTATAATGTAGTTTTGGATTTTATATAAACGATCGCCGTGTATAGAGACTTGGCAAATGAGGGCCAGCTATATACATGGCAAATAATAAAAAATATATTATTTCATGACGAAAATAACCGCGAATATGCTGAAATAAATTAATAAACAGTCGGAACATGAACTCACCATTTATTATTATTATTAGGTGTGTGTGCAAATTATTTTGACTGGTTCGCAAAATGGTATTTCGGTTTTAATGTACAGCATAAAAAAAACAGTGTATTGTTGCATGTTTTGTCGTCCAAAGGTTGGCTAATTATTACTTAACCCAGTTGAATCCAGTTCTACGTGCAGGAACAGCCTGCCGTTTGTGCGTGTGTGCACGCACGTTAATCTTGCATTTTTATAGCCTAAACTCCTCCAGATAAAACACCGCCCCTCCACCCCAAAAAGGTAGTAGTAGGCTAATAATAATAATAGTTACAAAAACATGACATAAATTTAGACGAAGACCCGGGAGTGGTCTCAGCTTTACTAGTAGCCTATAAAAAAAATTATTTTGAGTTTTATTGCCCCTTGCAATTAATTTTTTGTTAGTACTATAGGGACAATATGACGCTATTCATATATCTATGGAAAACGTACACAAAAGGGTCTGCTAAATTCATATACTCCCCCACCACCTCCCCTGTTCAGAAAATGCACTGTTCGTACAGTACTTAGTATGTATTCCTCCTGTTCCAGATGGTTCAGTAATATGGATCAATCAAATACATGTACTTATTTACTGCCTATATACATTTTTGCTGTGAATATAGCCAGCCCTCTTTAGTGAAGGCTATAGACACGGCCTTCGTATATATAGTCACATCGTATATAAACACTGTCTAGTTTAGAGTATTCTTTAAAAATGTAACAATTCCTATCCCAAGTCAGCTGTTAATGTTATGGCATATTATGTATAATAATGAATTTGACAAGATGGAAAATGACGGTGTTTGTGATCCAGATGTTTAGAGTTTTTCGCCGACGACTAACGATAAATTTACTTATAGATGCAAAGGCCTAACTAGTCGGGATTGTCGACGTTTAACATGCTTCTGTTACTAAAATAAATTAATGTATAAGCTTATTATCATTCAGTACATGTTTTTATTATTTTTTAATAACTTATTTTCATTGTTTTGTTTTTTTTATTTACCCTACGTCGCAGAGGACGGTCAAGTGTTCTCGTTACACGAGCTTGGTAAATCGTTTTGGCACTACGGTTATTCGGGGAATGCCCGTCATGTGACTCAAAATAATACGTCACACCTCTGCTCTTCAAATAGCAGTTATTTTTCTCAGAATTATGGACCGTACCCATAATTCAATTATTTTTATAAAATATCAATAATAAGTGTGATATGGCGGTTATGTAAATGGTTCAATAAAGTACTTTTAGGTACAAATCAAATGTATATATTGTCATATAATACCTTGTTGGGTCAATAATTAGGTCAACCATCTGTGAGAGAGCGTGTTTAAGACCATAAAACAAAATTGGAAGCAACAGATTTATTGCACAAAAAAATAACTTTTTAACTTCCTTGCACTATATTTTATAAGGCAGATAAAACAAAATAATTATAATGATAGCGACCAAATTTTTTAAACAATGTTTTCTTTCCTGAAAAATTATTATTTACATTCAGAAATGTTTTTTGTTTTTTTAAATATGACAAAACAGTAAATAATATTTTTATCAATCACTAGTGAAAATAACACCTGTTTCATTTCATATCAGCACTCGATGCCTGAATAGGTTAACACATCAAACACAATATGAAACCAATGAAATAACACTCCATACTTGTTGTTGATGAATGTTTTCTTCTTTAAAAACAGTCAAACTAATATATTTCAGCTCAGATAATCATAAAACAAATGGTGAAAAGTCATGTTTCATGTGCAAATCTGGTCAGTTTTATCCTTCCTTTATATTATGTCAACATCTTTGAGAAGTTTCCAGTATGATTGATATCTCATTTTGTGAACACTGGAATCTTATATCATAGTCATCATGTAACCGCAGCCTATGTGATACGATTACAAACTTCACTCAGTGAAATATCAATCATATCTGACAGAAAACATGAATATCCTCTACCTACTGGTAGGTTTTCATTTTTGTTATCTCTGCTCTAAAAAGTACAGATGTTATAAAAATACACTTTTTCAGTTCTTGAGTTTAATGGTGCCATGCGGCAAATTCCAACAATGCCCTAGTCATTGCTCCAGTGCCCTGAAAATTAACAAGAGTCTCTCTGCCTAACTGGCTGTGCCTTATTGGGTATATGTTAGTAATTGGTCATCATACTTAAAAGTAACTCCTGAAAGTTTTTTTTATTACAAAAATACGAAATTGTTCACACTTATTTAGTTTGAATAGGTGTTGTTTTGTATTAAGACACTTGTTATGCTATGGATGTTTGGTGTCTAACGTAATTATTTAGGCAACTGTAGTGGAGAGAGATATTTCAAGCTATGGATGTACAGTGTCTAACATATAATTATTTAGACAACTGTAGTGGAGAGAGATATTTCAAGCTATGGATATATAGTGTCTAACATATAATTATTTAGACAACTGTAGTGGAGAGAGATATTTTAAGCTATGGATGTATAGTGTCTAACATATAATTATTTAAACACTTGGGGTGAAGACAGATATATACATGTGTATTTAGATATAGGTGTTTGCTATCTAATATAATTATTTAGTCACTTGGGGTGAAGACATATACATGTATTTAGATATGGGTGTTTGCTATCTAACATAATTATTTAGACACATGGGATGAAAACAGATATTTTTACCTATGGATATTTAGTGTCTAACATATAATTATTAAGACACTTTGGGTGAAGAGATAGATGTTTTAAGCTATGGATGATTAGTGTCTAACATATAATTATTTAGACACTTCGGGCGAGAGAGAGAGAGAGAGAGAGAGAGAGCGAGAGAGAGAGAGAGAGAGAGAGAGAGAGAGAGAGAGAGAGAGAGAGAGAGAGAGAGAGAGAGAGAGAGAGAGAGAGAGAGAGAGAGAAATTTTAAGCTATGGGTGTTTGGTGTCTAACATAATTATTTAGATAATTGAAGTGGAGATAGATATAAATTAAACTATGCGTGTTTAGTGTCTAACATTTAATTTAAGAGAGAGAGAGAGA